>NW_026856026.1:0-27840 GCF_026571515.1 Ruditapes philippinarum
ATAGCATAAATTGAATATAGAAATATCCAATAGTCATATAAAAATGTAAGCTTATGTTTTTAATTATTGTATTAATCATTCATAATTTTTTTTGTTTTAGATTGTGCGCTCGAAAAGTTGCCGACAACCTAAAGGACTGAACTCAAACCGTCCAGGAATAGCAAGATAAACTGAAGAAAATAAATGGACTAATGTTTTGCTATTTTTTGAGACAATATATAATTTCATATGGAAACATTAAAAAGGATTATTTTTAAAATTTGTTTGTTTCCAATTTAGGGTACAGGGTGACTTCAAGCAGTTTCCAGCTATTGCCACCCACAAGGTGGAAAATTTCTGAAAGGGTGAAAAATAGGTGGCATTTAGGTGGAAAAACTGAATTTGCCACTATTCTGGTGGCAAAATGGGTGGAAAAGTGTCTAAATACTCCACCAATTTTCCACCCTTATGGTGGCAAAAGGTGCGAAATAAGTGGCATTTGGTGGAAAATAAGTTTGCCACTCAATGGTGGCATAATGGTTGGAAATTTTTTCTAAATACTCCACAATTTTTCCACCATTATGGTGCAATAAGTGGAAAAAGTGGCATCTAGTGGAAAATGAGTTTGCACCCTAAGGTGGCATAATGGTGGCATTTATGGTGAAAGTTTGTCTAAATACTCCACCATTTTCCACTCATTGGTGGCATTTAGTGTAAAAAAGGTGGAATTAACTGGAAAATTATTATAACATCAGTCCTGCTCAACTTTTTCACCATTTTCATGATTTGGGTGGCGTTTTGGTGGCGTTTTGGTGGCATTATTGGTGGAAAATTGTCTAAATACTCCACCATTGAAAAGGGTGGCATTTTAGTGGCAAATCTAGGGACGGGCGTGCACCAGGTATTTTCGTCTGGATTTATTTAGTATTTTCAGAGTTATTGCCCTTCACTTAGAAAATTTTTGCAATTTTCAACTTGGATTTGACATAGTCATTAAACCTTATGGGCAGGTTGCTCAGCATATTTTACATTTGCACCTGGGGTTTCGCTTGTGGATTTATCAAATATTTGTAGAGTTATTTCCCTTGACATAGTAAAAAGATTGACAGAACAGTGGCGCGGTGGGGGCACCCGTGTCCTATGAACACATTTCTAGTTTTTAATTATAAAGTAATAAAGCTCATTTATTTCTTCTTTTTGTATGCTAGGTGTATCAGCCTACCGGCAAGGCTTCCATGAAGTTTCAAATTAAAAGTTGGAAGTCAGAGACTGCAAAATCTCTGATACTGGAAGTCACATTATATAGGTAAAGACGGAAAAGTGTCACAAGCCTAAATCAAACTTCCATTAACTGAAGCCCTGTACTGGTACTCCTTCTAAGCCTTAATGCTTTAAGACCAAATTATACAGTAAATCTATTCTTTGATAAAAATCTCACATACAAGAAATACAAAGTTGAACCTGATACAGTGATACTGATGATTGAAAAGTAATTGTGATTGAAAACTGTAAATTTGTTTATGTTTACTGGAAGAGTAGAGATAAATTCCAGAGTTAGAAACGTGGAAATAGCTCAAAAGGATGGAGAACCAACCTAATCTGCCAAAACATCATCTGTAACCATCTATAAGTATCTGTAAGATCAAAGAAAGATCTATAAGGGCCCAAGTTTTGCACTTAAGTTTATTATTAATTGAGAAAAAAATATTTTTTTTAGCATATTTATTTAGTTTATTAATCTGATTTTTTTATTAGATCTAATGTATACTTTTTAATGTGTTTAGTTATTGAAAATAATAGATAAATAATTTACTTGATTAGGATAACCATAAGATATTAATTTTTGTGTTCTTATTTATTTTTAATAAATGTTCTAAATAAGAATAAATTTATAAGAAAAAAACGATTAATGAATTTTAATTGCTAAATTTCATACTTGTGTATATTATGAAGAAATGAGTTCAATACGCATGTGTGTTAAGTTTGCTGTCAGAGATAAGTGAGGTGTTTATTAATTAATTACTCAAGAATGAAGGTGTTGATTAGATTAAATAGCTGTGAAAAGGTGTTGATGAAAAAGCATTGTCAGGGTTCTAGCCAGGAATTTCTTAAGGCATGTTGCAAAATTTTAGCCCATTGGTTTGACTTGGAATATTGATAGTTAAAAAATTATAAGGTAGGTGAGAAAATGTTAGAAATATGAGCTAATTAGGCATTTGCAAGTTTTGCATTTATGTAATACCTGACTTTAATAAACAAGAAGGCCAAGATGGCCCTAGATTGCTCACCTGACCCATCAAACTCATCCGAGCAATTACTAAGACAAGCATCCTGACCAAGTTTGATGACAATTGATTCATCAAGAGCTGTCAGTAGGACAGCAACGCTCGACTATTCTTAGTGCTTGATAGTAACAAGAGCACCGCTAGGCGGAGCATTATATGCCCCAAAGTGTTATTTTTTAGAAAAGTGAAGCATTTGTAACGCATGGGAATTAGCTGTTCATCCTATAAAATTTTACAGCTGTAGGTTGATTAATACTTAAATTATTGAGCGGAAACTGTTTCCAGTTTTAAGGTAATAAATACCTTGACCTTGTGACCCAAAAACGGACTGACAGACGGACGCCAGGGGGTATTACATAATATGCCCTTTCAGGCATATATCCTATGAAGTTTGAATATTGTGGGCCAAATGGAACTTAAGTAATGCTTCGGAAACTGTTTTCAGTATTAAGGTAATAGTGACCTGACCTTTGACCTTGTGACCCCAAAATCAATAGGGGTCTTCTACCCAATATGGACAATAATCCTATGAAGTTTGAATATTGTGGGCCAAATGGAACTTAAGTTATGCTCCAGAAACCGTTTTCAGTATTAAGGTAACAGAGACCTTGACCTTGTGACCTTAAAATCTATAGGGGTCTTTTACCTGATATGGACAATCATCCAATGAAGTTTGAAAACTGTAGGCCAAATGGAACTTGCATTATGCTACCGAAACCATTTTCAGTTTTAGGGTAATAGTGACCTTGACTTTGTGACCCGAAAATCAATAAGGGTCTTGTACCCCATATGGGCAATCATCCTATGAAGTTTGAATACTGTGGGCCAAATGGAACTTAAGTTATGCTCCGGAAACCATTTTCAGTTTTACAGTAATAGTGACCTTGACCTTTGACCTTGTGACCCCAAAATCAATAGGGGTCTTCTACCCATTATGGAAAATCATCCAATGAAGTTTGAAAACTGTTGGCCAAACAGAACTTAAGTTATGCTCTGGAAACCATTTTCAGTTTTAGGGTAATTGTGACCTTGACCGTGTGACCCCAAAATCGATAGGGGTCTTCTACCCAATATGGGCAATCATCCTATGAAGTTTGAATACTGTGGGCCACATGGAACTTAAGTTATGCTCCGGAAACCAAATTGCTAACGGACGGACAGGTGCCAGGGGGTATAACATAATATGCCCGAAATTCTTTCGGGCATATAATGAAGAAGTAACAGTAAAAATAGAATTTTTTCAGGAAAATTCTAAGTTCAAAGGGAGATAAACCTGAAAATATTGGTGCTAGAGTTATGAATCTTGTCGCATAAGATGTGGATGATGATGCATAATATTTGAAGTTTGAAGTTGATACATTTAGAAATGACAAAGTTATAGTGAAAAATATTTTACTGCACCAAAACTTTAATCTGAAATCTGGACGCGGATGCTGGGGCGAGTAGGACAGCTCTCCATATACTTCATATAGTCGAGCTTAAAATCCTTGGCATCTCTAGTGCCATTTCTAGAGACCAAATAAATGGGCCTTCCGAGGAGCACATAAATTTTCGGAATGCCAAAAGCAGGCAAATAAATGCTCGGAGACCTACACATCGTCATCAGAAGAACAGAGTGTATCAGGGACCATGGAATTCCTGGCCAGGGACAACATGGATATTACCACAATGGCACTAAATGATAACCTGGTTGAATCAATAAACAATACTGAAACATTATCTACAAATCATCATTCTATGGAAAAAATGCTAATATTGATCAGAATTCCAGTTTTGACGAAATAACATTTAACAAACAAGCAATTATCATAGTATTGCAAGCAATCCATAAGTCCCCTACCAGTTAGAACCCCAGCAACATTCTGAAGGGCCATTGGCCATTCACTTATGTTTCAATTTTTCTCTATTTTAAATAAATTTGTTGGAAAAGTTCTTTGAAAGTGATCACAGGAAACAGTTTTTATGAACAGACAGACAGATGGACGGACTGAAGGACACTCTAAAGTTAATATTTTGAAACATCCCTGTTATCCAAAAATATAACATTTTTAAAAGCAAAATTTCTTAAAGGGGAGATAACTCTTGAATTAAAGATGCAATTTCATAAAAAAAAATCAGCTCTTCTTTGAACTAATCACAAATGTTTGTTATATTTGCCATGTTTTAAGCCTATTTGTTTGCCATGGCAATCAATTTTTTTCAAAATAGGAAGAAAAAGATAAAGACATGCATAATCTCCAGACTGCCATCTACCCATAATGTCAAGTTTCATAAAATATTTCCCAAGTATGTTTTTGAGTTATCACTAGATTCAGTTAATGTGTAAAATTTGCCCATATTTTCAGTCTATTTGTTGCATAGCAACCAGAATTTTCAACATAAGAAGAAAAGAAAAAAACACTTGCCATAAATCTCCAGACTACCATCTACCCCATATTTCAAATTTCAAAAAATATTTCTATTGCTTTTATGCGTTAAACTGGGTCAGTTTATGTGTAAAATTTTACCCATATTTTCGAAACTTGTTGCCAAAAGCAACCAGAATTTTTTTAACACAGGAAGAGAATAAAAAGACGTGCATTATCTCCAGACTTAGCAGCCATCTACCCTAAAATTTCAAAGTTTATAAAAAATTTTCCAGTACTTTTTTGCGTTATCACTGGATCAGTTTATGTGTTAAAAATTTTGCCATATTTTCAGTCTATTTGTTGCCATAGCAACTAGAATTTCAAAATAAGAAGAAAGAAAAAAAATTGTGAATAATCTCCATACGCATCTATCCATACATCAATTTCATTAAAAATATTTTAAGTATTTTGGGCGTATCCGCGGACCCAGTTTTTTTGGGGACGGACAGACCTGACCAGAGGACGGCAGAACAGAAAACCTACTCGGTAAACCGGAAAGGGGACAAAAAAGGAATAAACTTTTTACATTTAAACATTCATTATCTGTACCAAAAATTTAACGGAATTTAATATCTAAAGATAAATATCCCCAGACATTTGATGTAAATTGGGACTACAAGAAAACTTTTCTAAGTGATGTTTTTATGACTCTGAAAATATCTTTAAATAATTATCAGATGTTAAGACGTGATAGGAAATCAAAATGGTGGTTTGGAATTATTTTTGTTTGTTAAGTGTACACTTCCTTGTGAGTTAAAGGGTCTGACCTAACAATCTGATGACATTGAATCAATTTTTATAGCTTTGAAACAGAAACTTGATAACCAGAAAATCCTTTTTGTAGGTTACATCTATAGACCAAAAGAAAAAATTGAAGAAGTTCTAGAGAAAACATTTATAGGAAACAAAGAAGTAATTCTTTTCGGAGATTTTAATTACAATTTTGGACCTACAGGCTCAAGTAATTCCGCAAGGAATAATATCATCAATTCCTTTAATTTACCACAACTTATACATGTAAAACAGTGACAACCAACAAGAGTAACACCAGTTTATTACATGCTTTTCGGTGGTTTATAGAAATATATCAGTGATATAAAAATGGTAATTTCACTGTTTGAAACAGTGAAATTACCACTTTGATAATTTCACTGTTTTGAATTTAAGCCTCCTTCGATGTTTTCTGTAGAAATACCAGCGTGCACAGAAACTGGGTACCAAATTATGACGTTGACGTCGTAAAAATGACGTCACGTTTTGTATTATTATTTGGCGCGTGCCCTTTCATTCAGTATTAAGGTTTAATGTCTTTTTAAAAAAAACGTTTATTTGCATATAATAAAAAGATAGAAAATGTTCATCAATGCCACGGATGCCCCCCGCATGCAGCCAAAATTTCAGATGTTATAATATTTAGTTCCAAATTGTTTGCACAAAATTATTTTTTTCATTTGCAGTTCAAAAGCCCTTAAAACTTTTTCAATGTTAACACAAACCATTTTCATACAATGTTCAAAGCACTGAAAAAATTATTTAGTTTCCCCTTAACCTTTTGAAAATAGCATATTTCATATTTGTAGCCAAAATAATGGCTACATACATTTCCACAAAAGTAATGAGTGCTGAAACTGAAAGTTCAAAATTTTTTCCAAATTCAAGAAAGATAAGTTTGTCCAAAAATCATTGAACCACGACCAAATTTCAAACTTTCCACTAAAAGTATGAGTGTGAAACTGAAAAATTTCAAAATTTTTCCAACATTCAAGAAAGATAAGTTTGTTTCCAAAAATCATTGAACCACGACCCCAAATTCGAATATGTAACACTTGTTGGGTAGATAATGAACCAGAAACTGTAAATTTCATTATTATTTTAAAAGTAAAGGGGGCATAACTCCTGCCAAAAATCATTGAACCATGACCATTATTTCGAACTTGGCCTGGGCATTTTCAAAAAACGTATCCATATGTTTAATTTGAGTTGAATGTTGTTGTACTGTTGGGGAGATAATAAAATAGGAAAACTGAAAAATTTCATATTAATTTTCAAAGTGAAGGGGCATAACTCTGCCAAAAATTCATTGAACCACGACCAAATTTGAACTTGACCTGCGCATTCCTTTGATGTATCCTATATGTCAAGTTTGAGTTGAATGTGTTGTTATACCGTTGGGAGGATAATGAATGGAAACTGAAAATTTCATATTATTTTTTCAAAGTGAAAGGGGCATAACTCTGCCAAAAATCATCGAACCATGACCACATTCGAACTTGACCTGTATTTTTTTCTCAAGACATATCCATATATCAAATTTGAGTTGAATGTGTTGTACCTTTGGGGAGATAATGAAGCGGAAACTGAAAATTTCATATTTTTTTCAAAGTAAAAGGGGCATAACTCTGCCAAAAATCATAGCGAACCATGACGCAAATTCCGAAATTGACCTATATTTTCTCTATGAACATATCCATATGTCAAGTTTGAGTTGAATGTGTTGTATCGCTTGGGGATATAATGAACTGGGAAACTGAAAAATTTCATATTATTTTAAAGTAAAAGGGGCATAACTCTGCCAAAAATCAACGAACCATGACCAAATTTGAACTTGAACCTGTCTAATTTTCTCATGACATATCCATATGTCAAAATTTGAGTTGAATGTGTGCAACCGTTACTTAGAATAATGAAAACGGAAACTGATGATGACGGAATGACAGAATGACGGAATGACGGAATGACGGAAGGACGGAATGACGGAAAGGACGGAAGGACGGAAACAGGGTAACACTATATATGCCCCGGCGCATTACATGGCGGGGGCATAAAAAAATTTGTTTATTTTAGTGTAAGGAATATATTTTTCACCTTGTGAACATACCAAAAAATTTCACTCGTGGCTGCACCACTCGTGAATATACCTTTTGGTGCTACTCGGTGAAAATATATTCCGATCTTACACTAAACTAAACAAATATCCTCTATTTCTTCCACTATTATTGATCATATTTTCAGTAACCTGAACCACAAAATAATATCATACACTGCAGTTTTCTATACTTTCTGTTAGTACCATTTATCCTAATTTTTTTCACAAAACTTGGAAAAAAACCAAAAAAATATCAAAAAAGGGTCCATTGCATGTTTACAATTAAATACCGGGCACCTAAAGGAAACCTGTTTATGTGACCAAATTCTTAAATGTGACCTTTCAGAGCAACCATGGTCTATTATTAAAAAATGTTTAATAGATTCAGATGATGCCTTTAGACACTTTTAATAAATTAATTTTTAGAAACTCTTAAAAAAACATGCCCATAACAAACAAAAACATGTAGAACATTAAAAATCAAAGCTGATTGGTTCAATTTGAAGATAAGCAAATGCAATGCATAAATAGGGGGACTTTGCAAAAAAGAAACATAATGTTGGAAGATTTTAAATACTGGGAAATCACAAAGTTAAACAAAGAGGGCCTTTAATTTGGCCCTAGTTTCGTCACCTGATTATCAAACATAAAACCAATTTACCTAACAAGCATTCTGCCCCAAGTTTTCATGACGGGTTTTGAGCAAAAATGTGCCCTTTATAAAGTGTTAACAAGGTTTTATAAAAAATTTGACCCAAGTGCGACCTAGTTTTTTTTTCCCAGGTTTTACACATATTCAAACTTGACCCAGAAATCATCAAAAACAAACCCTTTAAAAACCAATTTCCCCGGATACCCTTGGGGTCAAAAAAAGTTTGAAAATAGAGTTTTTTAAAAAGGGTTTTTTTTATTTTTTTGCTCCGTGACCTAGTTTCACCCTGCAATTTTTAACCCCAAACCCAAGCAAATTTCCTTAAAAAAAGCATCCTGACCAAGGTTTTATTTATAATTTAGTCGAAAAAAATTGTGACCAAATAGAATGTTAACAAGGTTTTTTTTCCAAAATTTGGGTTGGGGGTGACATAGGTTTTTTCATCCAAGATGACCCATGTTCAATGCTTGATTAAATATCATCAAAACCAAAAATTTCAGACCAATTTAAACAGAATATTTGGATCACACAAGTAGCCACTGGCTAGAGTGTATAACAAAGATTTTTTCTAAATTTTTGCCTGTGACCTAGTTTTTTCATCCGAGATGAAACCGCATGTTCCGATCTCATCTGAGCTATCCCCTAGAACAAGCATCTTGATGCAAGTTTGATTTGATGATTGATGCAAAAATTGTGACCACTTGAGTGTTAACAAAGGTTTTCTCGACGATGACCCATGTTTCGAACTCAATCTGAGCCTATCACCGTAGACAAGCATTTTGATCAAAGTTTGGATGATGATTTGATGCCAAAAAATGTGCCACTAGACGTGTTAACCCAAAGGTTTTTCTATTTTCAACTTTTTCATTCCGAGATGACCCCCATGTTCAAACTCAATCCGAGGCTATCACTTAAGAACAAAACATCCTGGCCAGTTTGATGATGATTTTGCAGGCACAAATTGTGAGCCCTTCTAGAATGTTAACATGGTTTTTTTCTACTTAAAAAATTTAGGCTCCGGTGACCCTAGCTTTTCATACCGCAGATGACCCATGTTTCGAACTCCATCCGAAGCTTTTTCACCTAGACAAGATCTTGACCAAGTTTGATGATGAACTGATGCAAAAATGTGACCGCTAGAGTGTTTTAACGAAGGTTTTTCTATTTTTAGCTCGCGAGTGATCTACTTTTCATCCGAGATGACTGCCATAGTTGTACTCATCCGAGCTATCACCTAGACAAGCATCTTGAACCAAGTTTGTGATGATTGATGCCCAAAAATGTGACCGCTAGAGTAACAAACAAGGTTTTTTCTAATTTTATAGCTCTGGTGACCTAACTTTTTCATCCCGAAAATGACCAAAATGTTCGAACTCATCCAAGCTATCAAAGTAGATAAGCCATCCTGACCAAGTTTGATGATGACTGGATGCAAAAATGTGACCTCTAGAGTGTTAACAAGGTTTTTTCTATTTTTAGCCTCCGGTCTGACCCTACTTTTTATCCGATGATGCCCATGTTCGAACTCCGTCCGAGCCTATCAAAACCCAGACACAAACCATCCTGACGAAGTTTGATTGATGATTTGAGGCTAAAATGTGAACCTCTAGACTGTTAACAAAGGTTTTTCATTTTTAGCTCTTGTGACCTTAGTTTCTATCCGAGATGACCCATGTTCAACTCTCTGAAGCCTATCAACTAGATAAGCATCCTGACCAAGTTTGATGATTGAGGGCAAAAAATGCGACCGGCTAGAGTGTTTAACAACATAAATGTCGAAACGGACGACGAAACAATCATCATCCTTAAAAGCTCACCCTGAGCATGCTCAGGTGGGAGCTAAAAACTTGACTCATACAGCAAAAACAGAATTCTTTAATCAGGGAAGACTCAAATAAGAAAAAATCCAAAAAAAACTTTGGAAAAACTTTGAAAAGTTTGTCTGGCAAATCTGATTTTCAACAGACATAAATATATATACACACTGAGAATGGAATACCAATTACTGATCCAAAAGCTTAACAGCAGAAAAAACATTTAAATACATTCTTTGCAAAATGTATTTTAAAGATCCTGTAACACATTTTTTTCATGGTTTTTATTTCAATAAATATGACGCTCAAATTAAGATTTGTCAATCTTCGTAAGTTCAAATAAGCATTTTTTTATAAAAGATATTACCCAATTTTTAAACATTTTGCGTAAATAAAGGAAGGTAATTAGAAATTTATTTTCTATAAATTCCAAGTCAAATTTTTCCAATAAGAAATGAATGCATGTAACTTATTCATTAAATATAATGCTGCACAAATATTTGCAGTACGACATTTTACATATTCTTGGATGTTTTGAAAATTGTTTTTATTTGCATAAATTATATACATTTTATATATAACATTTTGGCAAGTTGTATCCTACATACAGTAAACAATCATCAATCACAAAACCATACAGGATCTTTAAAAAGCTAAAATATAACAGAAATTATCACATGAAATAAAAGACTGCATTTACAGAATTTTTCTCCTATCAAAAATACTACAAAGAAATCAGATAAATTTGAAATACCCGTTGTTGAAACAAAGTTATGTAAAACAAAGGCCCTTAACGGTCTTGATATTACAAAAAGCAACTGGCCTTAGATGAAGTTTGTGCCCCCTTTTTTTAATTTCTAAAACAGCTGCAGATGTTCATAGATGAGCCACTTTTGTACCATAATAAATCTAAGTATCAAAAAATGGAAAATTTTCCAACTCTTTTAAAACAATCAAAAGGTAACCCACCTATCTACAAGAAAGGTACAAAGACAAACAAAAACAATTACAGACCAATTTCAGTACTCCCACTTATCTCTAAAATATTTGAAAAACCATGTATCAGACCACTTGAAACTCTTTTTTAGAAAGAAATAATTTACTTTTAAAACTGCTCATCAGGTTTCAGGTCACAGATACCATTCATGTGAGAAAGGCACTTATAAATGTAACTGATAACTGGGATAAATGCACTAAACAATGCAAACTTGTTGGAACTGTTTTTTCTAAGATTTATCAAAGGCCTTTGATTTAGTAAAAAATTCTGGAAACAAAGTGATTCCTCGGAAGCATTAATCACAACAAAATAACATAAGAAATTGCAAACTCGGTTTGAATTGAAGTCTGTACATTGAAGGGAATAAATGTATAAGTGCAACATCCCTCACGCCCCTAAGGCAACCGGCTTGAGCGGTACTCAAATCACAATGTTCTTCTTGAAAAACTACCAAATTCTATTCATCTCTCATTCACAAAGGCCCATTATTGGATTAAAAATCAATATCTGTCAGACAGGTCAAAAAAGTTAAATTTGTGTTGGGGGTCTTTTATCTGAATCTGCTGACGTAGTCTCAGGAGTTACCCCCAGGTCCTTTGGGACCCTTTTACTTTTTCTTAATATATATAAATGACATATAATCTGCATATAAAAAAGATCTTAAATGCTAATATTTTTGCAGATGACACTTCCTTAACTTCTATAGGAAATACTGTACAAGAAGTCAATGAAAATCTTCAAACAGATATTGATAATGTTAACACATGGTGCATGCAAAACTCAATGGTACTCAAAATGAACTTAAAACAAAAGCTATTACTCTGTCAATTAGGAATACAAAATTAGACAAGAGCGATCAGTGATCACATGTGTCGCCTCATTATGGCCAATTTCATGTTGGGACAAGTTTTGTGACAGACGGACAGACAGACGGACAGTGCACAACAAGACTTGGTACCGATCATTCCTATAAAGTTTGGATAAAATTGCACCAGTAGTTTATGAGGAGTAGTCCGGACAAGCTTTTGTGTATCTGGCAACACACAGAAAAAAACACCTTTTTATCAAAGGGCCATAACTCGGCCAAAAATCATTCAACCGGAAAATCCGTGCAATATGCACAAGGACTTGAGCTACAGATCAATCCCGTAAAGTTTCATTGAAATTGCATAAGTGGTATAAGAGGAGTAGTCCCGACAAACTTTAAAAATAAAAATTATTAAAGGGCCATAACTGTGACAAAAATCATGGATAAAAATAGAAGGGATCCCTTTATGTCGCCACTACTCCGTAGAGGCGACACAAAAATACTGCTACACCTACACTGTATCTTCATACCAAAGACATAGAAATTACAGACACAGAACAAAAGCGATCAGTAATCACATGTGTCGCCTCATGATGGCCAATTTCATGTTGGGACAAATTTTGTGACAGACGGACAGTGCACAACTAGACTTGGTATTGATCATTCCTGTCAAGTTTGGATAAAATTGCACCAGTTGTTTATGAGGAGTAGTCTGGACAAGCTTTTGCGTATCTGGCAACACACAGAAAAAAACAACTTTTTATCAAAGGGCCATAACTCGGCCAAAAATCATTCAACCAGAAAACTCGTGCAATATGCGCAAAGACTTGAGCAACAGATCAATCCTGTAAAGTTTCATTGACACTGCATTAGTGGTATAAGATAAGTAGTCCTGACAAACTTTAAAATTAAAAATTATTAAAGGGCCATAACTCTGACAAAAATCATTGAACCGGAAAATGCTGACAGTGACAATATGCACAACCAGACTTGGTACTGATCATTCCTGTAAAGTTTGGATGAAATTGCACCAGTAGTTTATGAGGAGTAGTCCGGACAAGTTTTGTGACGGACAGACTACGACAGAGAAGTGATCCCTATATGTCGCCACAACTCTGTAGAGGCGACACAAAAAGTACTAGGTGTCTATCTATGTTGACAAAAATCTTTAATTGGAAAACTCAAATACAACAAGAGCCCGGTTTGAGCCGGGTGATGCTCCTCGAATAGGTTTTGGACACAGGAAAGTACACCTCTTGTAGTTTCAGAGTTATGTCCGTGGAAAAAGTTCAAAGTGCAATAATTCTAAAATTAGGCAAGGCAGAGTTACAGTTCTTTGCACTGCACTTTAATCAATGTGATCTATCAACCTACAAAGTTTCTTGATGATATCTCTTATGATTTCCGAGTTATGTCCTGGACAATTCAAAAAGTAAAAATAAACAAAGGGCAATAACTCCAGAATTAGGCAAGGTAGAGTTATGATTCTTGTGCACTGCACATCTACCCATTGAGATTTATCTACTACAAAGTTTCATGTTGATATCTCTTATAGTTTTACAACTATGTCCTGGATAAGATTTTTCTAAAAGGGGAGATTATTCAAAAATAAGGCTTAACAGAGTTATGGTTCTTTTGCACTGCACCTCTACTCAATGAGATCTATCTACCTACAATGTTTCATGTTGATATCTCTTATAGTTTTAGAGTTATGCCCCGGACAAGATTTTTCTATAAGGGGAGATAATTCAAAAAAACCAGGCAAAATAGAGTTATGGTTCTTTGACACTGCACTCCCCCTTGATGCCCTCTACCACTGTATGAAGTTTCAACAAATTATCTCCAAGGGTTTTCAAGTTATGTTCCGGACAAAGTTCAAGTTCAAAGTATTAAAATAAACAAAGGGCAATAACTCCAAAATTAGGACAAAAAGAGTTATTGTTCTTATGCACTGCACATCTACGCATTGAGATCTATTCACCTACAAAGTTTCATGTTGATATCTCTAATAGTTTTAGAGTTATGCCCCGGACAAGATTTTTCTATAAGGGAGATAATTCAAAAACCAGGCAAAATAGAGTTATGGTTCTTTGACACTGCACCCCCCCTCAATGCCCTCTACCACTGTATGAAGTTTCAACAAATTATCTCCAAGGGTTTTTCAAGTTATGTTCCGGACAAAGTTCAAAGTATTAAAATTAACAAAGGGCAATAACTCCAAAATTAGGATTGAAAAGAGTTATTGTTCTTATGCACTGCACATCTACCCATTGAGATCTATTCACCTACAAAGTTTCATGTTGATATCTCTTATAGTTTTAGAGTTATGCCCCGGACAAGATTTTTCTATAAGGGGAGATAATTCAAAAACCGGGCAAAATAGAGTTATGGTTCTTTGACACTGCACTCCCCCTCGATGCCCTCTACCACTGTATGAAGTTTCTACAAATTATCTCCAAGGGTTTTCAAGTTATGCTCCGGACAAGACAACGGACGGACAGACGGACAGACGGACGGACGGACGGACAGACGGACAGACGGACAAGGCGCCGACTATATGCTCCCCCGAAATTTTTCGGGGAGCATAAAAAACTATTGGAAAATGCAATTCATAACTCTACCTGCTTCTTAGAATTAAACAATACCTTGATCTTCATTCTAGAAAACTCTTTTTCACTATTTAAAGAGCTTAATTGGATGTCCTTTGATCAAAGAATTATGTACAAAAAAGGTATTCTCATGTATAAATCTATAAATGAGCCATCTTTTCCTAATTATATGAAAAATAAATTCCAAATGATAAATGACAAACACAACTTCAACAAAATGAGAAACTAGTCATACCAAAATCAGCAACTGAGTACTTTAGGAAATCATTTGACTATTCTGGTCCTAAAATATGGAATGACATGGATCAAATTTATATTTGAAATTCAGATACTTTGAAGAAATTTCAAGCCACATATATATACAGTGGCAATTTTCAAATTAAAAAAGTGTACATTTGCCACAAAAGAATAGAATGTATAATGTTTTGTTTGTACAATATTGTAAGGGACTGTGAATGTTTATCAACTAAATTACTTTTAGGACCTTGTAATGAACATATCAGTTTAAAACAAACTATGTTTTATGACAATATGAACACCAAACTAGCATTATTTATTGACAAGTGAGGTTATATTGTTCTGTCAATGCTTCAAACTTACCTGCCAGGATTCCTGAACTTGACCTGTCAGGATTCCTGAACTTGCCTCAGCCTTTCATATTTGCTGATTTTATTTGTTTAGATAATTTTCTGGTAAAGGAAGGAATTAAGACCATGATATAGGACATTCTGAGGCTCTAGGACTATATAAGGCACACTAAGAAAGTTTATACTTCAAGAAATGATTAATTTACTACTTTGTTTATCCTGGCATCAAAATGGCCAATAAGAGTTGTCTACCTTGATTCAAAACTTTAAATGCATTTATTTTCATAAACATATACAAATACTTACCATTTTACATTATTGTAAGAACAAAGAATGTAATCTTTATTTACCAAAGACTTAAGTTAATTTCCAAATATTTAGCTGGCATTGCTGTATTACATAATAATGTTGATGACCAGTATGACCTCTAAGTTTGTCGGAGGGAAAATTCAAATTTCTGACACTTGGAATCTTTCTGTATCAATTGTTCATTTTTCTTAGCTATAACCATGATTGTTTTATACTAAGTGCATCAAGTTAGGCATGTAATCCAAGTGTTTATTGCATATTTTGTTATTTTGTTAACTTTGTTAATTTACATTTTCTAAATTATTCCTGTCAATATGGCTGCCATTTTAAGAAATCCCTGTCTTTCCTGCCAGACTGCCAGGCCAAATGGAATGTTATGATTGGTCAATTGTGACAGTCCTGGCTATTTCAGAGTCTATATAAGTAGCCATGACAGGCTGTGTTCAGTTTGCATTTTGGCTTTAAATCCTGACAGTCGCGAAAACTAGTGACAAGAGCATTTTGTAATATTTTCATGGAAACTTTTATTGTTGAATCTAGCAAATTTAGTGCTCTTCAGAGTTGAATAAAGAAATTGTAGAATAAACCTTTTATCAATAAAAGTTGTTATTTGAACAGTTTTTGACTTAGCTTACAATATTGTTCTAATCTTACTTGTAAAATAATGTATTTTTCTTGCCCTGGTTATGAAAATGTGGTTTTTTTTTTTTTTTTTTGTTTTTTTTTTTTTTTTCTATTTGTGTATATATGTTATTTAAGGTGACAACAGAGTCAATTATCACTAAATATACCTAAAATGAGATTTTTTGCTAAGAAGACTTATTAACCTTTTCTGAATACATTCGTGATTTAATTTTGGAAGCAGTTAGTCCAGAAACTATGTTTTTAAATGTTTTAAAACGATACCTATGCCATTTTTAGCCGCTATGTGCGTAACCTGTCAATTATTGATAACGTGCCGCCCCCTTTTGAGGCATCAATGAGGGAAATCGGTAGTTCCACATATCCATAAATTACCGGTTTATTTGTTAATAGTCGATATTAATATTAGATTCCTATATTCAGTGGTTTCAGACAAGAATAATTCATAGAACTTTAGCAACAAACTCACTTTTATTCAAAATGAAAATTGTTAATAGTAAAATGTGTACTTTTTTGCAATTGCCAAGAGGAAACTCTGTTGCATTTATTTTGGGAATGTCTAAAAATTCATTCGTTATTTCAATATCTGAAAGACAAGATAGATAATTTTGATGATAATTTTAATTGTAAATCATTTATTTTAGGTTCTGAAGTTAATGATTTTAAATATGATATTTTGTTTTTATCAAAGAGAAAAATCATGTTACCTACAATACCTGGTTTTAGAAATAGTCTTAAATTGGCGTGGAATATTTACAAAAATACAAATTTGACCAAACATGTAAATGAAGGATGGCAAATTGTAAGAACTTTAATAAACTAATGGGCTATACTAAATTAATTTACCCCAAACCAATATTCTTTGTTTGTTTGAATTTTTTGCATAATACATTATCATACATAATTGTTATACATATTATATGAAAATTGATTGAATGTTTGAATATAATGTATACTGTAATTATATCATTATAGATGATGATTTAAATATTATGTAGATATCATGTAAGGTATCAGAGGGATGACCCCGACCCTCTCATACCTTATAATTACGGGGTAAATAAACGGGGTTTCCCAGTTGGGGCCTAAGACAAAAAAAACAAAAAAAACAACAAAGGATCAAAGTGTCTTAATTGATAGTTAGTCCTATAAATTATAATAACGTCGCTTCGAGATGTTTTTGCTTCTGGGCAGGCTTGACCGAATCCGGGTCAGCTCAGCCCTAAAACCTACTTGGCCCCCGAGTCAGCTCGGCCCTATTCCAACTCGGCACGGGTCAACTCGGCCTCTTTTTAATTATTAATATTTAGGTTTGTGTTATCACTATTTATTGTTATTATGAAATCATTTACAAAACACGGATTGACAGTTTCAGAACTAGCAGCAGACAGGCTTTTCTTATCAGTAGAATTGCGAGTAAAGATAACCGATTGCGTATCTCAGTGTATTTCTGACCTGTGGCAGGTTTAACCGTAAAGTTAAATACCTTCAGTGTCAAACAATGTGTTGAAATATATACTGAGAGGAAGCTAAGATCACCAGCTTTTAATTGATGTAACAAATTTTAAAATCGTACATTTAATCGCCCAAACTAGCTAAATTTTGCAAGCGAAGGGAAACTAAGGGAAACAACTCTTGCTTTTTCACTCGATATACGGGATATACCTCTGTTATCTACATTAAGTTCAACAGGGAAATTTATAAATATCAGACAAATAAATAACAAGAAAAGCATTGATGCAAAGCATCAAAGGGCGTCCAAGCAAGAAATGCAGAAAGTGAAGATGAACTAGTAGACAATTATGATGACAAGATATTCTTATAAACTTTTCAATGGTTAATTGGTTTTTACCAAAATGAACAGACGGAAGACATTGTTCATTATGAACTTTGATTGGCATGCTAGAGATTAGAATAGTACTTGTTATTTCTTTATGATAGTGATTATTAATAGCAACGGATAAACATGTATACAATCATTTATAATCCATATGTGTAACGCATGATCAACACCACACTTGTGGAATTGTCCCTTATTATGTAATCGCTATTAGCGAAGACCCCCTCTTAAGGTATCTGTTCACACTTAGTAAAAATATGACACTGGTTATATTACCATGTCACGTTGAGCATTATTGTTTATTATACAATAACTGTAATATCTATTTTAATAACAATAATACAGATTTTATTAATATTGTTTTCCTCTCTTTTTTGTGTTTTTATGTGCTATTTTAATACTGAGTTTTTTATGTTTACTACTCTTTCAATTGTCATATTGACCGACGATTATTTATAAGTCAAAACTTAACTGGAAAAAGTCAGTAAATTATGGTTAATCTTTCAATATAATTATAATATTGTTTATTCTTAAACCATGTACATGTACATTTGTATTTTTCTTTATCATTTTTTGAATTATCAATCAATTAAATAATTAATAAAATCTAATTTGTAACTTTGAATAATTCCTCGGCATCTTTACTAAACATGAATGACAAATGAAATAAAATGTTTCAAAGTTGATAGTGTCATATAAAAACCATAACAATGTACCTTTTTTCACAATTGTTGTACACATTTATTGTTTTTTATCTCATATAGATAAAATGAAACATGCTATTGTTGTTGTTGTTGTTGGTTTTTTTTTTTGAATTGTATGTTTATGTATAATAATAATCAATAAATTTGAGAGTTGATCTATGTTTATTAATTATTGTAACCAAACTAAGTGACAAACATTCATTTTGGAAAAAAGCTTATTTATCTGTAAAATATTTGTTCTGTTCTGTAACGATATCAAACATAGATCTACTCCAAAACCGGGAAAGACCAGACAATAAACCTGTGATACTATTCGCCGTTCACTAGTATCCCGGTCAAAATAGACCGGGAGAGACCGGAATTACCGATAGGAGTACATCCCTCTATACATAGATTTTCGGAATATTTAGGTCATCAACTAGCTATTCGTACATCCCTTGGATTGCAACAGAACTTTTCAGAAAAATCAGTAAATTTTCAGAAGGCTCAACATCACCAAAAACTGGATCCAAACCGGAGATACAAAATAAGAAACAGGGACATTCAAACAACACCAAGGTTTTGGCCATGGAATCCCTGGATGCATCCAAAGTGGTAGCTGACACTGTCATATATCTTAAAGAAAATGATGATACTACACATGATATTGTATCAAATAATATAGATGATATAAATATGATAAGGAACAGTACTGAACTCAATAGTTATACTTGCACAGATCAAAACTCTATGCAATCACAAGCTGATTTTATGCTTAAAGATGTAAAATTTGATAAAAATGGAATTAATTTCATGCACCTGAACATACATTATCTTTATCCAAAGTTTAGTGAAATACAGTTTTTAGTTAATGAATTTAAAAATATTGATATACTAGGTCTTCAAGAAACTTTTCTTAGTGATAAATTTTCAAACAATGAAATTCATTTGCATAATTATCAACTTTTCAAACGTGATAGGGAGTCTAATGGGGTGGAATAGCTTTATATGTAAAGTCCAACCTACCATGTGAACTAAGAACTGATCTTGATTCTAGTAATATTGAGGCTATATGGTTAGAAATGAAGCTTGAAAAACAAAAACCCTTTATTGTAGGATATAATTATAGGCCCACTTCATCACCAACTTACTGGAATGATCAGATTGAAAATATTTTAGATACACTTTATGTCGAAAACAAAGAAATCATTCTATTAGGAGACTTTAACTACAATTTTATAAATTTAAGCCCAGCAAATTCTAAATGGAAAAAAATAATTAATACTTTCAACTTACATCAACTGATAACACAACCTACTAGAGTCACACAAAATTCCTCTTCCATTATAGACCACATATACACCAATCATCCACAGAATATAAGCTACACAGCTGTTCCAGTAATGTCTATTAGTGACCACTACCCTATTTGTTTTACAAGGAAAACTAATGCAAAAATAAAAAAGGCCCATTGCATGTAACTATAAACTACAGGTATTTAAAGAAATTCAATGCAGAAAACTTTTTAGTAGACTTATCAAATCAACCATGGTCATTAATTGATGTGTTTACAGAACCTGATGATGCCCTCGACACCTTCTATGATTTATTTCTAAAAGTTTTAGATTCTCACGCTCCATATAAACAAAAAAGGGTTAAACGAAAAAATCAATATGATTGGTTCACAGATGATATAGCTAATGCAATAAAAGAACGAGATTTTGCAAAAAAGAAAAATATCATTGAGGAATACAAATACTGGAGATCGCAAGTCAAGGTGCTTTCTCACAGATCAAAAAAATAATTCTTTAATCAAGAGATATCTTCAAACAACAAAAACCCTAAAAAGCTTTGGAAAAATCTAAAAGACTTTAGTGGAAAAGCCGAAAAACCACCAAACTAGTTACATTAATGATGACAATGGAATTCCAGTCTATGACCCTAAACAGACAGCAGAAATATTTAATACATTTTTTTCAAATTTATTCAAAAATACAGAAAATATTACAACACTTACCAGTACAAATGAATATATACTCAAAGAAATGTTAAACAGCAAAATTGACCAAAATACACCAAAATTTGATATTGCACCTATAGATCCAAGTCAAGTCAAACAAGCATTAGATTCACTAGATGTTACAAAGGCTACTGGACTTGATGGCATTAGTGCTAAATTTTTAAAAACTGCATCCCCTGTTATATGTAGACCAATTTCTACTATTATCAATTTGAGTATCAAAACAGGTAAGTTTCCTGAAAAATTTAAACAGTCTAAGGTCACACCATTTTACAAAAAAGGACACAAATCAGATAAAAATAATTATAGACCTATATCTGTTCTTCCTATACTTTCTAAAATATTTGAAAAACATGTATCTGATCATTTAAAACAATTCTTAGAATTGTATAATTTCATTTTCAACACCCAATCAGGATTTAGAACAAAACATTCATGTGAAACTGCATTGACAAATGTTGTTGACAATTGGATCAAGGCAATAAATGATGGAAAGCTAGTTGGCACAATCTTTCTTGACTTGTCAAAGGCATTTGACCTTGTAAATCATAAGTTACTCATCCAAAAACTTCATTTTTATCAAATTTCTTCTTCTGCAATTACTTGGTTTACATCATATCTTGAAAATAGATCACAGAAGGTCAGTGTATCTGGCAACCTATCAAAATCAGCATCAGTTATTTCAGGGGTACCTCAAGGATCTGTCCTTGGACCTTTGCTTTTCATCATATATATAAATGATCTACCACTCC
Source organism: Ruditapes philippinarum (assembly GCF_026571515.1). NCBI lineage: Eukaryota > Metazoa > Mollusca > Bivalvia > Venerida > Veneridae > Ruditapes > Ruditapes philippinarum. The sequence continues at coordinate 21,252 of NW_026856026.1, forward strand.
ATTTGAAAAACCTCAGAGGCAGATCTTTTTGCTGATGACACTACTCTTACAGCAGCAGGTCTCTCTATACAAGATTTACATGATAAACTCCAAGCTGACCTTGACAATGTAAATCTGTGGTGCAAACAGAATGCAATGATGCTAAACGCAAAGAAAACAAAAGCAATGAACCTGTCATCCAATAATAATAATAAACAACAATTACAACCACTACACCTGCAAGAACATGAAATTGAATTTACTGAAACTGAAAAGTTATTAGGTGTTCATATTGACAATAACCTTAAGTGGAAAACCCAAGTAGATAAGACGTTAAAGAAATGCAATACTCAGTTGTACCTTCTTCTAAGATTAAAACAGTACCTTGATGTAAATACAAGAAAACTGTTCTTTAATGCTTATATCTTACCACATTTAGATTATTGTTGTACAGTCTGGGGAAACTGTAGCAATGAACAGATTATGGATATAATAAAATTTCAGAAAAGAGCTGCAAGAATCATTCTTGACAAAAGTTATGATGCCCCATCTACTGAATTATTTAATGAATTAAATTGGATAAAATTTGATGAAAGAATAAGATACAAGAAAGCTGTCATTATGTATAAATCATTAAACAATGCTTCATTTCCAAAGTACATGAAAAACAAATTTCAATTTATTCACCAAAAACATGAACGTAACCTAAGGTCAGCAAAAAATTCAGATTTATTTATACCTAAACCAAAAAAAGAAATTTTTAGAAAATCTCTGACTTACTCGGGCCCCAAACTATGGAATAATATCCCTCTCTCCATACGTAAATCTGAAACTGTTAGAAAATTTCAAGCATCCTATATCAGTTGGAATCTCTCTCAAGTACCTTGATCTTACATAGATTTAGTGTAAAGTAATGTATGTTCATGCATTGTACATGTATTTTGAATATGTATTGTGTTTTTAATTATTTATTGTTTCATAAAGTAATATATTATTATATTAAATGTGTTTTCATGTGTATATGTATTTTGAAAACTTCACTGTATAACCATGATGTAAATTATGTATATCTTATGTATATTTATGTTTTTGAGGCCCACATGGAAGATTGGGAAACCAAATGTGTAGCCTCATTAAATAAAGACTTTACTTACTTACTTACTTACTTACTAAATACTTACAACTCATCATTCTATTTTAACATACCATGATAACCCACTTAAGTTTATGCAGAAAATAACCTTATTTATCATGGAAAATTTGAGTAGCTCTATGTCTGTTTAAATTTTATTGATTTTCATTATAAACAATTTATTTTTTTTGAAAAATTTGCAATAGATATTGAAGGAATATTGATAATTTTCAAAAACATCAATTATTTCACCTTAAATAAAGATAGAAAAATACAAATATAATGTAACTGTGTTATGTACTTCATTTGGTGTAATTCCCCAGAGCTAAATCCGTAACGTACCGGAAAACGGTGTTTAGCTAGGTTTTCGAAAAAGGCCATAGGGCCGAGTTGCTTGACCGGTAACAAGACAACTCACCCCCCAGACGATTCACCCGCCAAAAAAGCAAGACAACTCACCCCTCAAGACAGTTCACCCCCCAAAATAGATAAGACAATTCACCCCTCATAAATGATAATCATGTTTATGGGTAAAAAAGAATAAAAAAGTCAGTATATTTATTAATATATTTATTATGTCATATTTACCAAATATAACTGTATAACAGCACATATACCATGATGTATGCAACAAAAAATATAATTTTATTCAATCAAATCAAATAGCACATAATTTATATTGAGGGAAATGCCCATAATAATCTTGATATTTTTATTGTATATATGATGCAAACATGTACAACTTTTTAATTATCCATTATCTTAAAGTGCTGAAAAACATAGGCCTATTGTCTATAGATTCTACATCCACTTTTTCATCAGAAGCACTTACACCGTAGGGAACGTGTTACAGTATCGCGTTTTTCGGTTACAGTATAGAATTTTCAAGATGGAGGATTATTTATGGGAAGAGAGGTAGGTGATTTTTATTCAGGTCCATACTACTAGTAGTTTAGTTTCTAAAAGATGTTTTTGTGCTTTGCTTGTAAGGAACAGAATCCGGTATCTAGTCATATATTTCTTCAGACCCTGCACCGCAGATTTATCTCTATATTGTCTCATAAATGTGCAGATTTGACGGTTTGAAAATTTGAATCGAGAGACCAACGCATTTTTCTCCCATTCCGACATTATTTAAGCATGCCTAGATAAAGTAAATCTACAAAACGTTAGTCCTTTGTGTTTAGAAACATTTATAAAAGTAAATGACCAGTTGAACCTATTTTCCTGTTGGTAAAATGCGTTTGAAAAAATAAACAATGTTACAGTATAGAGCGAGGTTAATTTTGAAGGGTTACAGCATAGACCTAGCGTTTTTGATCCAATTTTGTTACAGTTTATACCCAGATTTCTGTTACAGTTTAGATACTTGCCAAATTTCAAACAAAGTTCGTGTATCCATTATTTTTATGAAATAACTCATACCTTTATATTTAATACATTCTTGAAAGGTTGTATTACTTTTTTCTTCAGCAGAAAAGTTATAGTTTGCTATTTTTCTTACTTTAAGTTTCAAATTGAGACTAAATTGCAGAATAAGTAATGTCCCAAGTAAGGACTGTTTTTACGACAACAACAGTAACTTTTATCGAATTGTATTGAGAGAAGAAAGATTATTGCTTGATTTCATTACACATTATGATAATGCCTATTAGTAATAAAATAGAGAGAAAAAAGAATCCTTAACAGAAGTCAAACACGGTAAACATGAAAATGTTGCAGGCTCAGTTTGATTAAACCTGTTCATGGACGGTAGTGGTAACTGCAAGCTACCGTCCATGCCTCCTAGCACCGGCTTCAGCAGAATTCACATTAAACATGAACTGGTACACTTCAGATTTTTTTAACATCTGTGGATGTGTTCATATGGCGGTTTTCATGGAACCTTCAATGTGACACGTTATTGCCATTCTATGAAAAGCGGCATATTACCCCCAGGTTAAAAATTGCGTGTGCCCTAAACGAGAATACAATAAATGAAACTAAACAAAATGAAATTTTGAGAGGGGATCGGAGGTTATGAATCCTGCATACCATAGATAAGCTGTCAAAAGACACAATTAACAAGCAGGCATTACCCTATGAATGATTAAACAGTATTTAAGTGAGCAATACTGCAACCTTAAATTTTATTTTAAGTTGGAATTTCCATCAACCATAATGTATTTTGTAAGTATTTAAAAGGGTTTGTTACGTTTGGCTTTCTTGGATTTTAAGTTTGAACGACACTGAGGTCATGTGAAAACATTCCTGCTTTAGTGTAAAGAAAGACCCCAGATACCCTTTGTGAAACATTTCAGACACGAGCGGGCACCTGACTAGTACCACCGACCTTCCGTAAATTAGCTTGATAGATTTCTCACATACAAAGAATCCAAAAAAAATAGAGAAAAACAGAATCCCTAAAGAAAGTCCAACACGCCAAAATTGAAAATGTTGCAGGCTCGGTTTGATTGAGCCTGTTCATGGACGGTACTGGAAAGTGCATGTCGTGCTGAACGATCTTCAAGGATCGAAAATATAACATCATTAATTAAATGTACGGGGAGACTTTGTACAGCCGCCACACGGCACAAATAACACGGATGTGACAATTAAATAGAGAAAAACAGAATCCCAATGATTGGATTTCAACTACAGCAGTAAATGAAAGATGATTTGAAGTCGACGGCCTTATCCCGACTCTGCCGCTATTATGTACCTCCATCAGGCTCACTAGAGAAGATATTGTAATTTTCTGACCTTAATTTATACTCTTTAACTATCAATATTATTTTCTTTTCAGAAACATGAAAACTGCTATACAGGATGTCTGAAATAAAAAAAAAACGACTTTTAATTTAATAATGACAAAATAATCGTAACTTCAACAAAGAGGCATTCGAAATGACGCCATGATTATGATTTGATTTGAATGCTTTTGGTTTGAGATGAAAAGGGTCTTTAAACATTGCCTTTTTTCAAAATCTATGTTTTGGGTTTTCGTATCCCCGATTGCAACCGAAACCATTTGAACAACTTAATTGGTAGAAAGTCATGTAAATTTCATCATATTTAGTCAAGTAGATACTGAGCGGATGAGATTGCGCACACATGTGTACGACAGACGGACGAATAACCATCGGGCCAATAAGCTCACAGAGATATAAAAGTCTATGTAACATTCATACATTTTACCTAGTATATATAGAACATATCGAAGTCTAAACTGTAACCGAAATCTGGGTATAAACTGAAACAGAATTGGATACAAATCGCTAGGTCTATGCTGTAACCCTTCACAAATCAACTCGCTCTATACTGTAACATTGTTTATTTTTTCAAACGCATTTAACAAACAGGAAAATAGGTTCAACTGGTCATTTACTTTTATAAACGTTTCCTAACATGAAGGACTAACATTTTGCAGATTTACTTTTTCTAGGCATGCTTAAATAATGTCGAAATTGGAGAAAAATGCGTTGGTCTCTCGATTCAAATTTTCAAACTGTCAAATCTGCATATTTATGAGACAATATAGAGATAAATCTGCGGTGCAGGGTCTGAAGAAATATATGACTAGATACCGGATTCTGTTCCTTACAAGCAAAGCACAAAAACATCTTTTAGAAACTAAACTACTTGTAGTATGGACCGGAATAAAAATCACCTACCTGTCCTCCCAACAAATAATCTTCCATCTTTAAAATTCTATACTGTAACTGGAAAAGGCGATACTGTAACACGTTCCCTACAGTGACTTAACGCCTTATCATTGGTTGATTGTCACTTCAACAAAATATCATGAAGAAAAAGTACATTGTATCATTTCTTTTTGGGAATATTGTAACTTGTAAGATTTCAAAATGTCATTTTATGTCATTTAAGTAAAATCGGGACGTTTGGGAAATATTGCATGATTGTCATTTCATGTCATTATCACATATAATGGGGATTAGTATCATTTGGGTTGGGGAATATTACATGTCTCTAAATAAATAAAAATATTATTTTTTAAGTAATAAATTATAATAATTAATTTAAATATGACTAAATATTTTATAAATATCAATTTAGTAAAGAAACACAACAAATTTGTTTATTGCATCTTCTAATTTTAAGATAAATTTCATCAAAATTAAATTTAAGAAAATGGGAGTTGAATTGTCTGTGTCATTTTTTCAATAATGCGGCGTGAACTGTCTGATGGGTGAATTGTCTGGAAAAAAATGGCTGTGAATAGTCTGGGGGGTGAGTTGTCTGTAAGCCGCTTGACCGACATAAACTATAACAAGCCTGTAACGTCTAATATATTGGACTAAATTGATAGTGTACCGACAATCAAACAATATACTACAATTTCTTAATGATTTAAAGTATGAAAAATCCCTTTTAAATGTCATACAAAAGGGCCGAATCGCCTCGCGGAAAAGGGACGAAACGGCTAGGGGCCGACTATTGCAAGGGGCCGAATTGGTTTGGGGCCGAAACGTCCTGATTACTTTCTAAGTAAGAAATTTAATTCCGGCAGGATTTTGCTGCATCATTCAGTTACATCAATAAAGAAATAGAATTCCACAGTTACCTATCGATTTTTTTTTCTGTTCCACGGGAGATCCATTTTTTGAATTGCCCCGTCATTTATGATTCCGATAACTGTGTGATTTCTCACACTGATTACCTCCCTTGGCAGAATTGTAATCTCTGTACTGATAAGGGGAGATCACTGCGTAGGAGATTGGTGTGATTTAGCGACCTGATTGGACATTCAATTTGGCTCGTCCAATCAGATCGAAAGACACGCGACATTAACTCGATACATGATTGGAGCATATTTTTTTGCGTGTGACGGAAATGTCTTAATAACTCAGACATTGTGTTTTGAAGGTACTGATAACTTCTGATATTTCTCTGTCATTGTAATTCTTTCTTGTTTCAATGTGTGTAGGAAGTATTTTTGTGGTTTTTTTTATCCGAAACTAAGCATTTTGGTAGCTTTGTATGTATTTCTGACTCTCCGAATGGAGGTGAAAAAGTTAAAAATCAAGCTTTGACAGTTGGCGCCAAACAAGTAAGAAATTTCAGATAAATTTTGTGAAAAATATAAACGTATGACAGACACTTTATTGGTCATTTTTGAAAATGCCATAGCTTGCACTGCGTGTTACTGATATTTTTATAGGAATCGGGCGGATTCTGGAGTATGCTGCACCTTCATGAAGATTGCCCATATCGGTATATTTTAGGCGTGATTTTGGCTGGGTGGGGGTAGATCTAGTCAAAATATATTGACGTGTCAAAGCTTGATTCTGAGATATTTTCGTTTTGGGGCAGAATCTCGCGAGATATTGCCCAGACACGAAAATAGCACAATATCTCGTCGCGCAGTATAATTAGTTGGACTAGGGGTAGATCTAAATATAAATTGCTGTCAGTCATTTTTTGAAGGAGCAATGCATGCAAACAATATTTCTTCAATGTATGTCATATTACTCATAT
>NW_026856027.1:0-98247 GCF_026571515.1 Ruditapes philippinarum
TTAGCGTTGAAATGGACTTTTTTTAATCATGAAAAGAATTGCTTATGACTCATTTAACAGCAACTCAGACTATAAACGAATACTAGAATGCAATTAAAATCTAAATCTGAACCAAAATTTAGTTTTTGAATTTAATAAGTTATGTATATGATACTGAATCTTCGAGACTGCTCTGTCGTGAAGGAGGTAGTTATATCGCCAAGGAGAAAGCTCTATAGTTAAAGGTCTATATAATTTGTATTTGTATTATACTATTCTGTAATTTCTTAACTGTTATTTGTTGTATTCTCTATTTACTTCCTTACCTTAAATCTGTAATAGAATAAATACTAGAATAATGTGATCTGAAGTCACATATGGTAGTATTTTATAAACATGGACATATACAAATGCAGGTGATTTCAGCATTGTTTGTATGTGCTAGAGGAGGGTCATTATAACATTATAGAGAAGGGGGTCAAAAATAATATGTAATATGTATTGGACGTTGTCGGTCCTAAAGATTTAAAGGATATTGGTACAACGCGTGAAGAAACAAAGTTACCGTTTTACCGCCTGTCTAAATTCATACTATGTTTGTTCATACAGTGAAACTTGGTAACAAGTTCCTCGTTCGGAAAATGGCATTTAGTTTGCTTTATCCGAGGATTCTTATAAACAATACATGTATAAGAAAACAGTATCCTATAGATAATAAAAAGTTTACATGTTCGACGATTTGATAGATATAACTGTTACTTATTCTTACCATTAATTTATAGTCAAATTATACGTTTATATACTCGTACTTACAAATTCAGAGTTATGTATGTATGTTTTCAAAAAATATTAATATTAATTTAAATACGATACTAGTTTATAAGCACCATTCTTATAACATTATCTATTTTGAAGTCATATGCTGCTTCCGGTTTTGCCGCTTTAAGGTAGTACACCCCTAATGCACAGTCTCCACTTTGAAGTGTATTCAAATAGGCTAAAATCACTGTAAAGTGTATTGAAACTGAGGGGGCGTGGGTTCAAACCCCAGAAGGGGCAATTTTTTTTCTTTCTTTTTTTTCTTTTTAACATTTTTTATTAATCTCTCAGACCCCCTATGGAAGAAAAAAGTGTTTTATTTTAATTATATAATTATTGCAGGTATTTATTTACTAAAAAATGCCAAATTTAATAGCAAATATGATACCAGATATTTTCAAAGTTTAATAAAATAAAAACTAAACGGTATAAGTATTTTATATTTTGCAAGACCAACCAATATACATTAAAGAAAATTTAGGCAAACTTTGAAAATAGCCCCTCATTTTGGAAAATTTTAGGGATATTTTAAATAAGGATTTTTACATAGGGAAATGGTCAAATTAGTGTTAAAAGTGGGTGGGGTAGGGTTACATTTTTATACATATTAAAAACATTTCGTTTAAAATAAATCATTTTGCTTGTTTAATTTGTTACCTAAATGTCATTATTTATTTCTTAACAATGAGCAAAAGGAAAACATTTTTCATAATGATGATATTATAGATTATTTAGAGTTTCCTCATTTCTGAAAAAATCCCTTCTAATGGCAAAGTTTTAGTTCATAAAAATGTCCATAACTCATAAACCACACGGTAAATTTTGTTTAAATTTTGCATACAGGTCACATTTAAGGCATATAACTGTCCTATGTTGTCAAATTTACAATTCCTGATAGTGCCCATTAGGGGTGCACTACCTTAAGACGCATACATGTAGGTTTACTTTTTGTACTTATTTTTCTATCTCTCTGAGAATTGCAAATTTGTTTCTAATGTTAACGCCTAGCGTTTTCTGTCTGCCAAGGTTTTACACAAAGTGGGCAAACATAGGACAAATATTGAAGTTATAAACCTTGACCATTTTATTTACATAAAACGAGCGCATAATAAACGCACTCAACTTTATTTATTCAGGAAAATCAACAATACAAAATAACAACAATAATGAACAATAAATAATGGTTTGCCGAAAATAATGCAATCAAATTTGAAACATTTATTTTTATACACAAATGAGGAAAGTTACTTTTGAAGGGGTTCCATAACGTCCTGGTCAGGCAAACACTTAAAATCTAAAAAAAAAACCTATTTGGCTTTCAAATTAATAAGTCTAAGTTCAAACTTTGTTCTATGTATAAATTCGAATCGAAATGCGGACTAGACATTTAGACATGAGTTTGAGGTTAAGAAATACCTTAATATCATTTTGAAAATAAACACCGAATAGCATTTACTAGATTCTGAACCTTGTCATATATATAACTTTAGTATTGAAACCGGAAAATATATTCAGAGGGAAGATGCTCAATCCTTCTCCATGCATTTAAAGTACATTATCTTCAAGTATTAATAAATATTGATAATCATGCAAAGACTCTTCTGTTAATTAACCACGTCCCCTTTGTACATGTATACTGCGCATGCTAAACCATTGTAAAATGTTTAATGCTGAGTGAACTATTGTATTATATTATATTCTTTAAAAACAAGATTAGCAATAGTTTTTTTTTTTAATTTTAGTTGTTATATGAATATGAATTGAGAAGAGATGTAACTCTGTAAGTTACGTAGATATTCCTTGCAGAGTTGCCTCCCTTTCAATATCTAGGAGACCTAAAAATGAACACTTTTGTAGTTCAGTGTGGCCAGAAACACAAAACCAAATATTTCAAAATATTTTTCACAGGCAGATAGCCAGATGCACAACATTATTCAAGGTTATATGACATACATTGAAGAATATAATAATTTGCATGCATTGCTCCTAAAAAAAGTGACTTACAGCAATTTATATTTACCCCCACCCAACAAAAATCACACCTGAAATATATTAATACGGGACACCTTCATGAAGGTGTAGTATACTCCAGAATTCGCCAGATTCCTTAAAAAATATATCTAACACACAGTGCAATCAACGGCATTTTCAAAAATGTCCAAGAAACTGTCGGTCATACGTATAAATTTCCCACATAATATATCCAAGGTTTCTTACTTGTTTGGCGCCAACTGTCAAAGCTTGATTTTTAACTTTTTTAGTTCCATTCGGAAATTCAAAAATCCATACAAAGCTATTAAATGCTTAGTTTCGGGTAAAAACCCTAAAACAGTGCTAAGTTCCTACACACAAATAAGAAAGAATTGCAGTGACAGAGAAATATCAAAGGTTTCCAGTACCCTCAAAACACCATGTCTGAGTTATTAAACAATTGTCCGGGCCATCATAAGGATATGTCCCCTGCCTCCTTACAGTCTCTTGTAATTCTGAAAGACTTTTAATTTGTTAAATTATGCAATTGAATTGTTTTATGTTGTTATGTAAGGATGAGACTCAAATAAAGATTACAACAGAACAGAAAATTTATTTTAGATTTAAGCATTAAAGCTTATCATCATCAACCATTAAAGATCCTGTATTGATGGTATTGATTGTTATTGATGTTGTTACCCTACTTTAGTGAAATTTTATATATGTATACAATTATGCCAATAAAACAATTTTCAAACATCGAAGAATATGTAAAATATGTATTTCAAATATTGGTGCACATTAAAATATATGCATTCATTTCTTATTGGACTTTATAGAAAATAAATTTCTGTTAAAAACTTTATTATTTCTCTTTATTTACACGAAATGATATATTCGGTAATATCTTTATAAATTATGCTTTTTGGAACATAAAATATTGATAAATCATCTTAATTCCAGCATCTTATATATGATATAAAACCATAAACATTACAGGATCATTAGTACATTCATATACATATACAATAATAACAAATAAATAAGTAGGATACAAAAAACATGGATTGAATTATATACACCATTACGAGTAGATATAATGTATTTAACTTGTTTTAATTTGTTGCACATGAGAGAGTATACATCTATATAGTGATATTTAATTTTGAGTATTCGTTTTAGAATCCCTTTATTGAAAAGACTTCACAATAAAAATGGAAAGTCTATGGAAAATGCATTTTAGCTTTTTAACAAACTTATTAATTTAAACAGACTTGTTCTGTTTGTATATATTTCTGATCTTAAACTCTTATAAGCGTCACACACAATCAAAATGATATTCATCTTCTAAGTCATTCTTGAACACATTAAACATTTTCTGTCCTCCCTACTTATATGTCTATGTCTCCCCTTTTCTATATTAAACTTAATTTGAGATATGTGTCTTAGTTTTGTGAGGGCATGCCTATGTTTTTGATTGTCTAAAATTAATAAATATGGAGACAATTCAAAACTCTCTTTTATTTCCTTGAATAGCATTAGTGTACTCGAAATTCGCACGCCTTCTTTCCACTGTGAAATGTATATATCATTTAAACGGATTTTAACTAATTCCAAGAAATATGGAACATTGATGATCGAGTCTCGAAATAACCAGAGGTCGGGGTAACCAGTTTGTTTTGCCATTTTCACACTCTTAACATTTCAATATAGTGTATATAGTATTTTGTTTTTGTTAAAACTATTAATAAGTTAAAACCAGTACTTCAAAATCCGTGGCTTTCTATATATTATAAAAGGATATCTTCCGGTTTCTCCATAAAGAGCTTTATTATTTGTTGTCATTTTAATATTCAGTGTTTTTTAAGAACAGTGTTTTTTTAAGAAACTTCGGGTGAACTTTCCGATTTTATCAGCAGGCGAAACTCCTCAAAGCTCGGAGCTATAATTCATAATGGGTTTAACATATGCATCAAGTAAGTCGAATGATATATTTATTGGAATGATTAGGTCTTTTGTAAGTTTATTTAAAGAGAACATGTATTTAAATGCGTGTCAATTCTTTTCCGAAATGAGCCCACTGATGACAATATAAGATCAAGAAAGGAAAATATCTGGACCTAGCGAAAGTGGTGTACGCTGTATCTGAGTTCGCTAAGAGTGAGTTGCACTGTAATTGTTTTAGGTTAGCAATTTACTCCTGCTTAAAGATATACTATGCTCAAATTTGATTTTTAAAAAATGTTAGTAATTGCTACACAGTCTCTTTGTATGTATAAAATAAACATGTTTCGACTTCATTTAAAGTAGATATGTTATGTTTTGAACTCTACACACTATAGGTGGTCACAATATGAATATATAGTGTCATTAAAAAAACTGGCAGTTTTTTTAAGAAAAGACCAACTTAACTTGACCCGTAATAGGGAATGCAGCTTTCCATACATAGTTTATTCATTATTTTATTCAAATTAAACATATTTAGTAAGAATTTCATGGATTTCAATACATTTCTAAGATAAAAATATTTTACCCAAAAATGTGCATAGTATATCTTTAAGAGTTAATTAACATCATGAACGAAGTGGTTTTATTTCTTTGTGTAACATGTCACAACTTCAGAATGATTTAAAACATATAAAACATGTGTAAAGTCTCGCAACTAGATATACAGGATATGCAGTCTCATATTTTAAAAATACGCAATCTCCAAACAAGCACTTGGCTTCTGGCGTTGATATTTTCTGCTTTTTCATAACATACGCACTATATCATATTCGGTCGTGTTTTTGGAAATATCAACGATATGTCGATTTGTCGAACAGAAACACATTTAAAAATCGACGGACTGGAAACCAGGCTTTACGTTTTCCTACTCGATTTATCATACCTGCGAGTGTTAACCATCACATAGGATACCTTTTGAAATAAGCATATAACCAGTATATATAGAGCTATCTCCTTGGCGACTATCTCCTGTCTCACAAAATAAATACCTTAGATGTCCAGTGCAAGCTTTGGTTCTGGTTAAATTTGTATTGTATTTAGACATCAACGTATTCGATTTTAATCTGAAAATATGAAAATATTTAAACGAAAATATGAGGCAATAGCAAAACCGTACCTTTGTTGACAATCAAATTTGCCGACATGCACCAACTCGGAGTAGCGATAGAGCGATTTACCGTACACATCCGAAAGCCAAATCTGTTGTATACCCGGCGTGAAATTTGTGAGTGGTGACATATCCTAAATTAATGCTCGAAGCAATCTCACTTCAAGATAGGACATATAACACATATTTTGCCTTTCTAAAACTCTAAAAATATTTCGTGAGAAATATTCATAGATAAAGAATTTTGTTAAACCAACAGCAATTTATATAAATATATTTTATTTCTTTTACAATTCCTACATTGAAGTTACTGCTGTAAAAAAATTCTATGCAGTAGCATACCTGTTTATCAATAGTATTTTAATTTTCCTTATGCGAATGGAAATTCGTCTTATTTCGACTCAGCGGAAATGAAGTAAATGGATACAATAAACTTTGAATAACGTGATCAATTAGTATTTTGGTATAATGTTCAATACATCAGCTCATTCAAATAAAATTGTTTTCAGGCAAAAACGACAAAGAAGGAAATGTTAAAGAGTGCAGGAAGTACGATTTTATCTTACAATACATACATGTTTATACAGATGGTAAATGTTCATAATTTACGTGAAGGAAATTCTGTATTCAGTTTTAGCGTCTTAGTTATAGATTAGTGAGCAGGTTCAGAAAACCGGTCAGATTTGATACATATCATTGGGGCATCGCTATATCTTCAATAATTATTATCTAGATACAACTTTGATTGCCTGTGCAAATTATTATGGTGTACTATTGTTATCATTTTATGTTGTAAAAACTTCCTTATTTGCAATCATTTCACTCTAAAGATGTGAATAAAACTAAAAGCATCTGCGACAGGAACATATATTCTTTTTATGAAATAGCAAACATGTGTTTAAGAAAGTTATAATAATGGAATTAGAAGAATATTGCATTTGTAACACTTGGATAAAGTAGCGCTTGAAGTGAAATAATTTGTCAAGAAAATAGCAAAGTATAAAGAATTTAAAGTGATATTTTGACTTCGATTAAAAATACTAAATAACTTTTACTATACTTATTGCAAAAATACTAAAGCAGCAAAGTATAATAAAAATTAAATTTAAATAAAAAGTTAAAGGAATTATTTGTACGATATACATAATATGTCTGTTAATGATTGCTTTTTTCTATGTCCTCGTACATTTGAAAACGAGGGCTTATGCCCGGCCCGAGATCATCCAAATAAGTCATTCAGATACGATCCCTATCATTTATTGCTGTGTATTTGTTCGTACATGCGGCTGTGCGTCCGTGTGTGTGTTTGTGTGTGTGTTTCGACAATAACACGTTTTGTCTTTTTTCATATTTTTTTTCAGAAAAGAAATGTACTTCGAAAATAACGTCATCGACTACAGTTTCTTCTGAAACACTGCCTTCAGTTTCGTCAACAGGTACGCTCTGTCTTAGGAAAAAAATGCTAATTACATTCCGCAAATCGGAAAAAATGAATGCATTGCTTTCATTAAGACAATTAATACAAAGCTGTCGCAATTTATGCAAAGCTTATACAGGGGTGATAGAATTTCAATAGTGGTCAGCTTTTTGAATAAACACGAGTTTTCTGACACGATTTAATCAACAAAATTTATGATTTACCTTTAATGGTAATAGTGAACCGATTTTGTATGTTTAAAATCTTTTTAATATGTAACAGAATTATAATTAAACTTTGAACCACTTCCTACATTATATTGTTTATCGTGACGATATTTTGCATGATGAATATAGTAAATGAACATTTGTTTTATTTTTGTGCATTGTTTTAGAATATTCTGCCATAAACCCTATGACAACTGTAACGGAGTCGAAAGTAGTTCCGCCTATGACTGTGACAGAAACAACAGAAAGAACTAGTGGTAAGCTGACATAATAAATGTAATAAGAAGTACATAAAATTATGTATTTAATCCTTAACCTGCTTAATTTGTGTCATTAACTTGCCTTGATTTGAGTTGGAACCGTTCATTCAAATCTTAAGGGAATAAAGTATCAAAATATACTGAATTATGGTACCCACAGTATAGAGCCTGGGGGATGAAGACTAGCCTCGATCTATTCTAATGGTAAAGGCTAATCATTATAAGTTCCAGAAGATATCATAGCATGATGATAAAAAATATGTGTCAAAGAAGTGATCCCTCGGAAGCATTAAAAGCAGCAAAATAACATGAAAATTGCAGAATCTGTTAATGACATCATTGTGAAATGGTGAAGTGACTTAATGTAACGTAATAAACTTTATTTAGAATCTCTCTCAATACCATATGCATTTACGTATATATCTTCTCAAACATATTCAAAATTCGAATTATTAATTGTTGATAAAGAATCCCATACTGCAAGCACCGCTTGAAGATATTTCCATATAAGCACAAATATAGTTTACCGAATTTTACTTTACAAAGTCAAAGAAGTTAGACAAAATAATAATGCTCAGTGTGTAGAGGGGTAAATGATCTTTACACATCAAACGAAAACTGTCGAAAAATATATTCGTTTATATATGATATATTCATATGTTAAATGCAACCTTTTATTGTAAGATTTAATATTGAAGTCTGCTTAAGCTGGTGCTAGGAGGCAGTAATGAACAGGCTCAATCAAACCGAGCCTGCAACATTTTCAATTTTGACGTGTTTCTTTAAGGGTTCTGCTTTTCTCTATTTTACAGTGACTGCCCCGCAAGTTCCACAGAAAAAATCGGGTATGTTTTAAATTGATTTAATGCAAAAATCAAGTCTTTGTACTGATGCTACTCTTGATACTTAATGGTACATATATGATTTAAACTTTCACGATCTCTGATGCATAAATGATACTTTAGGGTGAAGATATAAAGATAGTTCTAATATTGTTATACAAAATATAACAGCTATAACTTTTCGGAAAGATAGATAAACACTTTTAAAAGTGACTGATCATTCAGTTCTATTTTAAAAAAAATATGGGTTTTAGTCATATCATGTTAGATATTATATTAGGAATATTTATTTGCTTAAAACGCTTTCTTAAGTCAGTTTTTTTGTGTGTTCGTGGCCGAGTGGTTTATGTCGTTGGCTTCAAACCACTCCGCCCTCACTGCTTTGGGCTTTTATCCCAACAAACACTTCAGATACTTTCATGTGCTGAAGCTAACAAGCTTACGGAAAACCAGTGGTTTGTGCCTGAATTAATGTATAAAATGGCACTTGAGGTCTTCTACCACCAGTTAAACTGGAAAGTCGCCATATGACCTATACTGAATAGAATTATCACAAAAAAAGATATACAAAATATAAAAAAAAAAACAACATACTTTGACATATCATTTTTTCAATTATAGGATAATTTTATTTTAAACATTTGAAGATTTACTTTGACATCTATACATGTATTTTAGAATTATCTTCTTAACACACAGCAGTTATAATACCCGACATAAAAACATAGTAAGACAGTCAGCGTTGTTTTCATACATTCTAACTTCATCATAATCTAATTTATTGTTTATCAAAATAGTTTTATATAGATACATTCAAGAATTATTAATGATTTTTTATTGCAAATATTCTCCTGCTTAGCTAAATAAGGAGAGTATTGGATTATGGGTCGCTAGTGAGGCGAAATTACTAGGTTGATGCAACGTAAAACCCAACAAAAAATAATTAAAAAAAATACAATAATTTTATAAAACAAAAAACAATTTGCCTACACAGTATTATGGGAAAGGATCAATCATATTTACTTTTACCTGACATTATCTTTAGTGCTTTCTTTATGAATACAGAGGTGTCAAACAAGATTTGGTATAATGCTACGTCAAAAACTCATAAATGAAATACGCCAAACGTTTGAATAGAAAATCCACAATATTCGTGTACGAAATTCACCTATGTGGTATTACTTAAAGTTATTTGAATTTCTTTCCAGAGATAAACGCTGTATACATTGCAGCTCCAGTTGCCTCTTGTCTTGTTGTTTTGATGGTGCTTCTTTTATTTCTTTGGTGGCGGTAAGTGTTACATAAGAGGTTCATATCAAATAGAATAGAATATTAATTTGAAACTTTAGAGACTACTAAAGATAATTAAATATTAAAAAAAAATATATCACCACGCCTGCAGCAATTCGACTAAATAGTTTGTGATTTATAGGATATCTATTTTTACGCATTGGAATAATTCCTGTAATCAACTATATTATAAAATCTGCTCAGATAAATAGCATTTCTAGAATATAGAATGATACCAGGTTGTTTATATTACAGACATAATAAATGTAATCTCTCTGGTACGCTGCGAACACTAAGGAAACGAGACCCGGGTACATTGATTACAAATAAGACATACAAAGCAAGCGGTATAGATCGACATAGGTCCATGGATGATATACGTCAGTCTGAAGTTGATGAGTATGCAGAAATATCTTTAGATAACATGAATACTGACAATTCCATGGGAGATGATTATCAAGAAATAAAGGAACCAAATGATGATAAAACTGACAGAAACAAATCGTATGCACATATTAAGCTATCAGACACGGACTTCGTTGGTACGAATGATACGAACTACTCTCATATAGATATTGGAAAGGGGGCAAATAGCATACAATTCGATAAAAAATACGCACAATCGAACGCAGTTGATGCGTCAAATAAACCTGAAATGAGCTGGAAGGATACTTTTGAGACATACAACAAGTTGAACACTGTGATTCTGACGGAGAAAAGAGTACAAGACGGCGAAGACACTGACACAGAATATAACCATGCTCATTCCGGAGGTCAAGATCCAAAATATGAAGAGAACAACTGTTCGCATCTGGCTTGTGAAGCTACTTCGAAGTCGGCATCACAAGAATCTGAAGAATCTGCTGATAGTAAAAAATACGATGACAGAAACAAAACCAGTGCAATAGACACTACTAAGCTATCCAAAGACACTTGTCTTGATACAGGTTATGAATTTGCAAAAAATATTGACGATCTTGGTAGCAGTGGAGTGTCTAAATTTGCGCAGGAAACACAACAGATATCTGATGGCACAACACATGACTATTTCACCTTAGGACCGGACCCAGCAGTAGATATGAAATCCTTTTATGTTGTTGAAGATGAACTCGGTGAAAAGGAACATGAAAACCACGAAGAAATGAATCATGATTATTTCGTATTGGAGAAAACTGAAGAAAACTGATGCATTAACTCATTAAATTAAAGTTTTATTTTATGTGCTTAACAGAATTATAATCTAGATTAATGTGGAATAAAAAGGGTTTCGTTTAAGCATAAAAGTGTTAATTGACATTGATCTGGTGTGCTAAATGAACTATACGGTCAACATTTAAGCAACATTATCATAATAAAATTTACATTCTTATAGAATTCAAACATTTAAATGACATGCCTGGTTATTCAATCATACGACATTACTTCTATATAACGAATTTATCACTTTACGGATTTTATTGTCATATTTGAAGCGAAATAAAAGTAGTTTTATTTGTAAATAAAATTAATCACCATCAACAAGTGACGATGACGTTATTTGTGCATGGATGTCAGTCTTATAATATGATATGGATAAAAATCATGTTGTATATTCTTTTTCTATTCCATGGTATGTAAATTTGCATAGTTAGTTAAGATTTCTAAATTCTAATTTTTTATTACTTATTTTAATAAACTTGATACTTAACGTATTGAATATTCTAATGAGAATAGATCAAGCAAAACTTATATTGTGACATAAATCCTCTTTAATTTCTCCCCTCAAATTATATTACTATTATATTTTTTAAACGAAAATTTTGTCCAAAATTTTTCAGGATTTATTTTCGGAGGTGCAGAGACAGATCCAACTGATTGTAAATACGGGCCCAGATATGAAGCCTGTGGTATGATTGATTGTTTCCTATAAATTGAAATGGAATCGCTTCCTTATTTAAAGCTACAGCAAGTTATTTTTGAACCAAGTAATATGCTAAATTTGCAGTTCTGATGGATCTCATGTCTTTCTTTATTTTCAATATGTGATAGCATATCAACTATATTTCTTCTATTTTACTGTATGTTATGGAATTATAACACCAAGTTTCCTTATTTGCAGACATTAACCTGTACATTTTAGTACTCATAATTTGCACTCTGTAATAATAATTCGTCTGAACATTTCTTCTTATGTGAACAATGTATTGGCTAACCACATTAATGGTATTCTTCTTCGAAGTATACATACGATATACGTATTTTTCGAAAGTAACTGCTACTTCTCCATAATTAACCACATATATTTACCATATTTGCACTTTGCAATAATGATTATACTGCTTTATCCATAATGATTAACCACATTTGGTGTATTGATGTCACATCTGACGTCATATCATATGACGTCATTCATTCCATGGACTCGTGAGAATACGTCTTAATAATGAGAATATGAGAAATGTAATGAGTAATGAGAATACGTCTTAATACGTCTTGTTACTGGGTCGGGTGGGGCTGCGTTCTTGAACGCAGCCTTTCCTTGTCGATCTTGTTTATCATATTTTAATAAATCTTGAGCGATACACATTCGATTTATATCGTGTTATGACCTATAATCTATTTCTTGATTGATACAGAATGTTAGCATATACCAGCTGTAGTTTTTTGTTTTCATGTGTTATAATGTCCTTTCCAGATCTATTGTTCTGTGTTCCTCATGATCAGATGTATGTCTATGTTGTTTCATACTGTTTTGGTGACACATTTGCTTATGTCCCTTGTTGTTTTCTCGTCTACGGTGAGTATCTTTCCCTTTGCCCCTAGTTTTTATTTCTTTGATTTACCCCCCCCCCCCTTTTTCCCCGGTCTCCTGTCTCCCTATGCCCTTTGTGGGCATATTATTCAATCTTTTATTTGTTTCCATTATCAGTTTCAAATTATTTCCTATTATTCAATCATTTATTTGTTTTTTTGAATTCCTGATTAGTTACAAATCATTAATCATTTTAGTGATTAACCTGTCCGTGCCTGGTCCTGTTTTTGTTGGGTCCGCCTGGGCTCCTTGCCACTGGTTCTTGTTGCTGGGTCGTGTGGGGGTTGCGTTCATTGAACCCCGCCTTTCCTTGTTGATCTTGTTTATCATATTTTTCAGTACGTAATCATGTACAGACAATCTCTTTGTTTTCATATGTTATGATGTACTCTGGCTTTTTTCTGTATTCAGTGTGTAAAAATGTACTGGTGATTTCTCTTTGCTTGCAATTTGTAATTTTGTTATAAAAATTTCTTTTGGCTTGCAGGGTGTAATTTTGTCCTGGAAATATCTTTCGGCTTGCAATTTATAACTGTTGCCTGAAAATTTCTCATGGCTTGCAATTTGTCATTTTGTCCTGAAACTTTCCCTTGGCTTGCAATTTTCTCATGGCTTGAAATATGTAATTGTGCCCTGAAAATTTCTCTTTGCTTGTGATATGTAATTTCAGTACTGGCAATTTATCTTCACTTGCAATATGTAATTGTGTCCAGACAATTTCACTTCACTTGACTTGTAATATGTAAATGATAAATTAGCAATATCCCTTCGTATTTACCATTTACTGGTATGTTTTGCTTGTTTCCAATATGCAATGATTTACTGGCAATTAGTAATTTGATATATACGTAATTATGTACAAGGTATTTGTATTTTTCAGTTGTTTAATTATAATACTGGCAGTTTCTCTTGTTGCAGTATGAAATGTTGCAATGACATTTTCTCTTTGTTGCAGCTCATAATGTTGAAAAGGCAATTTCTCATTACTAGCAGAATGTAATGTTGAAATAGTTATTGATCTTGATTTGCAGGATGTTATGAATTACTGGTTATTTGTCTTTGTTGAAGTATGTAATACTAAATTGACAAATTCGTTTTGTTGTTAGTAAGCAATATTGACATGGCAATTTCTTTTTGTTGCAGTATGTAACATTAAACTAGATTCAGTGTACTAGATGTTTCTCCTTTTTCGCAGCGTATTTTACTGGCTATTTGTATTTGATTTTAATATGTTAATCACGTGCTTGTTATTTTTGTTTGCTTTCAGTGTGTAATGATGTACCGATTAATCCTCCGTATGGCTCTATTGAGTTTGTGGATCGGACACGAGGAACGTATAAATGTAATAAAGGCTACGCTTTAAAAGTCTATGCAATAATTCGATGTCTTAAGGGAGATAAACACAGATCAAATTATTGGAATGCATCCAAAAGTGCTTGTGCAGCTATAGGTAAAAAAGGTTATAAATAAGAACCAAATTCTTATTTCGACTGGCAATAGCTAAAAGCGATTGGAATTAATACAAATCTAACTGAACAAATAGAATAATGATTTATTTAGGGGCACCAAGAAAAAGTATTTAATCCGACAAATTGCATTGTCTCGTTAACCATAAAATATCTCTGTATTCTTCCCCTGTCATATTTTATTTAATATCATCATGATGTAAAACATTCCTTAGTTTGAGCACAACATTCTGAGGGAAATAC
Source organism: Ruditapes philippinarum (assembly GCF_026571515.1). Taxonomy (NCBI): domain Eukaryota; kingdom Metazoa; phylum Mollusca; class Bivalvia; order Venerida; family Veneridae; genus Ruditapes; species Ruditapes philippinarum. The sequence goes on from NW_026856027.1 coordinate 14,421, forward strand.
ATTGGGGTTCAGGCGTCGATAAAAATTTGTCTGACTAACATGAAATGAAATGTATTGAATAAAATATTATAAATACAGTCAGTGTAGGCAATCGGAATCACTTTATGAAAAGCGTTATTTTTGCAATATTTTTAAGTGCTTTAGGTTGTTACATTCATATGACATTATCTTATAGACGCAGATGTCATGTTTTTCAAAACATCGTAAAATTGTCACACTGTTTATCAAAGTTTTCTTGAAATCTTGACATTAAATACTGATGAAAAAAAAAATAGAAATCAACATGTAAAAAGAGATATTCATTATTTCAAAAAATAAACAAACATTAAACAGTGACTACAGAAAAGGCCATTTGAAATTATTAATGCATCATTTTAAACAAAGGCTATCTAAACAACTTGCCATTCAAGTAGTTCTGGATCACTCAAAACATATTTTTCCTTACACACAAGTCCTGATTTTTAAAACTTATATCAACTGATTCTTTTGTCTGTGGATCAGTAGGAATATATGATTTTGTTTTTACTGATGAATAAAAAAAATAAATGATGTGATTCAGATTGCCTTCGAATCGGATTGCCTACACATACTGTAATAGATATTTTAGGTTTAAACAACATATCGGCTATCCTGTAGTTTACAAGTTTATATTTTTTAATTGTGAAGGAAAACGTCCAAAGTACCTGTATAAAAGAAATCTGTTTATCTAATTGTTGAAAAAGTGAAATCTCAGTTACTTAAAATATCCTGTCATGATTTGGTATTTCCTCTGTTTAAAATGTCATGTTTCCTCATTCACAGACGACTGCTATCCCTTCCCATGTTTTAATGCAGATATGTGCATTGATGGAACTGAGGACTATACATGTCTTCGTTTCTCTGGATAGTTTATGAAGCAACATATCGGCTTCGTGTAATTTGCAACATTATCTTTTTGAATTGCCAAAAAGAAAATTTCCAAAGTACTTTTATAGAATAAAATGTGTTTGTATGTCTGTTAAAATGTGATTTCTCAGTAACTTAAGATGTCCTGTCATGTATCGGTATTTACTCTGATTTAAATGTCTTACTTTCTCATTACAGACGACTGTAATCCCTCTCCATGTTATAAATCAGATATATGCATTGATGAAATTGATGACTATACATGTATTTGTTTACCTGGATATTCAGGCAAAAACTGTTCTGAAAGTAAGTTTAATATGCAACATAAGCAACACGTTCGTTATTTGTCAGAAAGCGTACAATCATTCTGTTTAAATTTAAAACAAAAATATTTTACAGTTTCGTATATCTCATTTAAATTAGTATTAGGCTTATTGAAGCGATAGTGAAAGGTTCTAATCATTTTTATTTTATCTCCTTTTGCAACTTTATTTCATCTTGTTATTTTTCACTCTTACCTCTGTTGTTATTTTCGCTCAATGGATTGAAATGGTGTTTTACAATAAGGTAAACGCATTCCATACACGTCGGTGGGTGTTTCTTTATTAGTGCATTTAATGTTATATTTATATTTCATTATATCAATATTATTAATTGCATAGATTTTTATATATAGGTTAAAATGTGAGTCACTGTTTCAATTATTCACAATTAAATGTTATACTGTTCTATAGAAATATTCAGTTCAGTCAAAACAGAACCATCTTCTATAAAGACATCAAAAACAACAGCATCCAGACAGCCTTTAATAACTTCAACTGTAATTGCTACTTCAATTTCAGGTACTAATTATTATTATATCAACACGACATAATTTTTTTCCTTGGTATATTCCGTTTAACATGTTTTTTATCGGTTTATCAACTTATTATGAATACTCTAATATCCCGATGAACAGGAATTGTTATTTTTATTCTTATTATCTACGATTATTTTCTTAAGGTTATCAGATTTAATTGAAATTAATTAAAATTTCATTTTAAACGCTTTAATTAAAGATGTCATTGATTTATTATAAAATTATTTCCTATGGTATAATTCCTTCAAAAAATACAACAAACATTGACACAACCTTTTATTTCCAAGTCTTTGTGGTTATATAATAACAATACTTCAAATGTTGGATAGAATGACTTGCTTTCTTTGATAATGACAAATATATTTTAGAATATAGTTATCGTAAAGTAAACACACATCAGTAATCCACGATATAAAACATAGTGTGAGAGTCACCTTTGTTTACATACATTTCAAAATTCTTATAATTAAATTCAATTTATAAAAGTACTTTTATATTGAACTCCATTCAAAAGTTATAAAAAGACTATTGGGTTGGGGTCGCTGGTTCGAACATTGGACGAGGCGAAATTTCTTCATGAATTTATCTCGGACATTGAAACTATTGTTGAGTTTTTTCTTATCGCCAGTTCACTTTCGAAGAAGCTATTTATCAAAGAAAGCTGGTTACGTAGATCTACCGCCAAGATATAATAGAATGTGTTACATTCCGTTTCAAAACCAGAATAAAAACACACACACACACATGTGATTGCAATTATATACATATTTATCTAAACATTTCTCCCATAAAAATCCATCTAACGTAAAATGTCTTAACATTCTAAATCTATTTATAACATTTTTTTTTTTTTTTTTTTTTTTTTTTTTTTTTTTTCGATTTCCGGTGTTGGGAAAGATGGCGGTTTTTTGTTTACCGGAGAAAAATCAATGATAAAAAGTTAGTTTTAGAGTAAGTTTAGACGGGCCATTGCTCAGAAATCTTGCTTAGATGGTAACATAGTAAACTGTATAAGTGACATGAAGTGTATTTGATGATTATTTGAACAATAGACGTACTATTAGCCAACTTTTAGTAAACACGTCAACACGTCAGTGATTACACACGGGTACACTCGTACGCGAGTTTACACCTGATTACACCTGATTTCACGTTTCACCTTTTATTTATATCAATGCCTAAGAAACGGGAACGAACTAAATCTTCCCCGTGTGAGCAAACTAAAAAACAGAAACCCAACCAATTCATAGCAGACGGCAGCTTCGTCGAAGAAACTGAAAGCTGGGAGGAAAATTCTATTTATATTCCCCATACCCCGGAACTTGATCTCACAATGACGAAAATATTAAGTCGCGAAGACCTAAAAGAACTTGTGTCAATATTAGGTAAAGAACTTAAAGCTGATCTTATCGAGTCAATCAAAACTGAATTAAAAGCTGAAATAAAATCAGAACTTAGATCTGAAATCATAAAAGAAGTCCAAGAAGCAGTAGACAGTGAAACTTTATCTCTCCGAAACGAGTTATCCTCCCTTAAAAAAGCACATGCTGAATTGCAGCAGGCATCGCTCGACAACTTTTTGGCAACTGATGAGGTCGAGCAATACAGTAGAAGGTTATGCCTTGACATATCCGGAATTCCGGGGGATACCAACGATCCTAACGAGAATGTTACAGGAAAAATTCTAAGCCACTTCAAGAACTGGAAGTCAAGTGAAGGTACCACTCTTGAAATTGACCCCTCAGATATACTTGTTTCTCACAGAAAAGGCAAGTTTAAGGAGGGCTTCAGCGTCAATCGCAAGTGTATTGTTAAATTTTCAAATCATGCCGCATGCCAACGCGTGTACAACGCAAGGAAAGATCTCGGATCAGGTATATTTGTGCAACAGAATATTACACCGTATCGTGAAAAATTGTCTTATGAGGCTCGTCAACTCATTCGCGCCAAAACTCTCCAAAAAACTTGGATATCTGGATTTAAAGTCTTTGCGCAATTTCCGACGACGACGAACCCTATGACTGGTAAATCTGAACAAGGAGCGAAGGTCCACATCAAGAGTATGAGAACTATTGAAGCAATCAAAGACGGATCAATATTCAAATCATAAATCAAACTTCACTGCTTTCAAATATATTTGTAATTCCTAGTAGTTCGAAATACATGTCACCCTCAATTAATTCTCGTAACTAGAATTATCGACATATGAACTTGTTATTTTTAAACACAGCATTATAAAATACTTAAGCTGTCGGTCTTAACCCGATCTGCACAACAATTCTTGTTTCAATATGATTAGCAAAAATTTTATTATTTGACCTACATAAAAAATGTTTACATTCTGTATTTATACAACACTATAACGTGTACTCTTTATATTATGTAACCTTTGTAAATAGAGTGTATGCCCTACATAACTACGTGAATCCGCACGAGATTTTTTATTCACTAACTTATCGTTATAGTAAAATTGGCTACTCAACTATAACGCTAGCATACAGCCGCGTTGTGATAGTAACTTTTGTTGTTTTGTTCAAAATAATTTCCAAATAGTCAATATGACATTTTAATTAACAAAGTCGATTCAGTCAAATCTGTCCTATATTTCGTTATTTGAGTTGCTGTTTTGGTCCGATATACACACACTCATTACATGCTTTTTTGTTGTTAGTATAGGTATATATCAAAATATTAAAGTAGTGTACGTACATGCTGAATGTCCTTACATAAATGTATACTGCCAAGTAAAATGATAGTTTGACATACTACACCTATACATGCATCTTTGAAAGTTTGTATATGCAATATTCTGTTGATAATGTATATAATGTTAGTGCATTGTTATTTGTAATACCTTTTCTGAATATTTGTAAATCTTGTTTGCATCACTATTGATAAAACTATTTTATAAGATAACCCGAGCAGATCAAGGGACGTAAATCTAATGCATTAATGAATTCGTGTTACTTGATTTACCCGCCTTTTTGCTTTGCAAAATAGTTTTGTTGCTGTTTTTTTTTTCTCTCTTTTTCCCCAGAGTTTTATAGTCTGACAAAATGAATTGTTTTTGTGTCTACACAAACATATGTATTGAATTTTACTAAATGTTGTCATTGTATGTAAACTTATATACATGTATAAATATACACATTAACAAAATTTAATCTAAGGCTCGAGCAAACTTTTATTAACTATTTTTAACCTATTTAAATTTAGAAAAAATAAATCAAAAAGAAAAATGGATCATGTCTATCGACTTCTATGAAATATTTTAGTCTAGCCTCACCAAAAATTTAACGAAGGAAATATATGTAAACTAAATTTTAAGTTTTTGCTGATTATTTTACCATTTAATATATTTTCTTTTACGAATATTAGAAACTGGAGGCATGCCACTTTAACCACCTGACTATATTATTAATTTTACTTGACTATGAAACATTGCACTGTGTGTTACACCTACTTTCATGTATACGTTACAAATCGAAGGATAGTACATATACTCTATTTTGTCAGAACTATAGTTTTATGTGTACTCTTGTTTTAATTTGTATTTCTATTTAGAGTAATTTCAAAATATATCAATAGTACATTGTTAATAAGCCGCTGTTCTTACAAAATAACTTATTATATTTCAACATCCCATGTGCGTCATCTAAATCGAGAATATCAATCAGGTCCGTCTCTACTTATCTTTATTTATTAGATCTACTCAATTCTACTTATTTATTTATTTTGATATCCTATTTCAGTTTTTCATTTTTTCTTTAAAATCGTGTCACCTGTTATGATCCCTTTACATTATTTTATTGTAAAATTTGTTTGCTACTGTATAGATTATATGTTAATTGTCAGACCACTTAATTGCTTGAAGCGTTCTGTCATGTTCTTGCACTGTGAGATGTTGTGTCGCGCTGATACAGAACTCTATATCATAGCTCTTGACGTTATCACATGAAGTAATGTTTATTGCGCGACACATGGCGACATTTATCATAAATTTTAACGTTCAATTTTTAATGCACTATAATAGGTCTCTACACAAGTTCCTCGTCTTCCATAAATCAATTCTTCCCCTGTTCCTATCATATTTTATTTTATTACTTTTTATTTCTGGCTCAGTTCATCCAAACCCAGGTCCGGAACCAGGCTCGCAAAACTCCTCTATCTCCGAGTCTAACGATGTAGATTCTCCTCTCTATAATATACTGAATAGTGGATTGAGCATAATGCATATCAACATTCAAAGTCTTCGCCCAAAAATCGATCTAATTGAAATTGAAGCACAACCATATGACATTGTAGTATTCACCGAAACCTGGCTTTCCTCTGATATAAAAAATGAAGATATTAAAATTCCAAACTTTGATAGTCCATTTCGTTACGACCGCCCAAATAGAACAGGTGGAGGTGTAGCAATTTACTTACGAAATGGTATTTTCGGAAAAATAAGAAATGACCTTTCACTTCCTGATCTCGAGGCTATTTGGCTTGAAATAACACATAATTCAAAATCGTTCTTGTTGGGTGCGTTCTACCGTCCCCCGAGTGCAAATAATCACTACTGGACTCTTCTCGAAGAAAGTTTCGATAGGGCATACAACACAAATTATCAAAACATAATTATCACAGGTGATTTCAACTGCAATTTACTTAACCCTGAAGAACACAAACTTAATAATCTATTGTCATCATATAACATGCACCAAATAATCGCAGAGCCGACACACTTTACAGAATCATCTAGTTCCCTTATTGATTTATTTATAGTTAAAAATCCCAACTCGATATTAACAAGTTTTGTTTCTGATCCGTTTATTTCAGACCAAGTTAGATATCACTGTCCTATAGTCACTATACTCAAACAAACTAAACCGAAACATCCGTCATTTAAAAGGCACATATTGGAAATACGATGAAGGCAATTATACTAAATTTAATAATATACTGTCGAATACCAATTGGGACAATATCCTTTCAATAGAAAATCTTGACATTGCAACATCATTATTAACAGATACTATTTTAGATGCTGCAAAAGAATCGATTCCCAATAAAAACGTCACAATCCGCCCAAATGATGTCCCTTGGTTTAATTCAAATATTCGGAAGCTTATTCGCTCTCGTAAAAGAATACACAGTATAGCTAAAAAGAAAAATACCGAATATTACTGGGACAAATTTCGTAGAAAACGTAACGAAGTAACGCTTGAAATAAAGAAAGCCAAAGCTGAGCATCATAATAACTTAATCGAAAAACTTAATAACAATACATTAAATCCGAAACAATGGTTCAAACTAGCAAAATCAGAACTCAAACAAACAAAAGCAGATGACTTCATACCTCTTTTAATCACTCAAAACCAACATGCAAACACCGATAACGAAAAAGCAAACCTATTAAATGACTATTTCTCTCAACAATCTACAGTTGATGATAACAACATGGATCCTCCAACATTAAACTCTCATCCAACAACATCCTTTACTAATATTATCATCACACCACAGGACGTAAAGGATTCAATTGCTAATATTAATCCCTCGAAATCGTCTGGACCTGATTTCATAAGTCCCCGTCTTTTAAAAGAAGCTAGGAATGTACTTGCTGCACCACTTTCTTCTTTTTTTAACAAACTTCTTTCATCTTCATTTTTTCCGACCGACTGGAAAAAGGCACATGTAACCCCAGTCTATAAAAAATCTGACCCTTCTTCCCCCGCGAATTATAGACCTATATCACTTTTAAGCTGCCTAGGTAAACTCATGGAACGTTGTATTCATAAACATATGTACAATTTTGTGACGTCAAACAATATTCTTTCTGAATTTCAATCTGGGTTCATAAAAGGTGACTCCACCACCAACCAATTGATATTCATTTATAACGATATTTGTAAAGCCCTTGATGATGGTAAAGAAATTAGAATGGTCTTTTGTGATATCTCAAAGGCGTTTGACCGTGTTTGGCACCGTGGCCTACTAAGTAAATTATCATCGATAGGTATATCCGGTCCACTTCATCAATGGTTCGCTTCATATTTGTTAAATCGTCAGCAACGTGTTGTTATTAGAAATTCAATGTCAAACTGGAGTAATATATTAGCTGGTGTGCCACAAGGTTCAATCTTAGGACCTCTACTATTTCTCATTTATATAAATGATATTGTCAGTAAAGTAAAATCAAAAATCAGACTTTTTGCCGACGACACTAGCCTTTATCTTATTGTTGACTTACCTGACTCTGCCTCTTCTATTCTTAACAATGACTTGCAAAATATACATTATTGGGCAAAATCGTGGTTAATCGATTTCAATCCCAATAAGACAGAATCCATGATATTCTCGCGCAAAAAAAAACAAACCTCCTCACCCTGACTTAAATATGAACGACACCACAATAAAAAATTTCGATGAACATAAACATTTAGGCATAACTTTTCAAAACGATGGAAAATGGCACTCTCATATCTCGTCAGTTGTAATCAGGGCTTGGAAACGTATTGGAATATTAAGAGCATTCAAATTCATTCTAAACAGAGTCTGTCTTACAAAACTTTATTTTACTTTCATACGACCACTATTAGAATATAGTGATGTTGTCTGGGATAACTGTAATAATTACGAAAAACAAAAGATCGAATCTGTTCAAATAGAAGCAGCGCGTATTATCACGGGAGCGACTAAACTTTGCAGCATTGAAAAACTTTATAACGAAACAAAGTGGAAAACCTTAGCAACTCGCAGGAAAAAACATAAACTAATAACATTTTACAAAATGAAAAACCACATAACACCAAATTACTTATCAAACATAATCCCTGAACAAACACAAAATAGATACCAATTACGTAACTTCAATAACATACCGATTGTAAACTCTAGAACTCAACTATATCAAGATTCTTTTCTTCCCTCTGTCATTCGTGACTGGAACAATTTACCCGATGAAATTAAATCAAGTTCAACCTTAGAAATCTTTAAATCAAAATTGAATGGCCAACTTAAAAAGCCCCCCATATATTATCTCACTGGTGATAGAAAAGCACAAATACTTCACACTCGTTTACGTCTAGGCTGTAGTTCGTTAAATCACGATCTCTTTCGCAAATCTATTGTTAACGACTCACACTGTTCCTGTGGTAACATTGAAACTGTAAATCATTATCTTCTTTCTTGTCCAAACTTTCAAGTTCAAAGAAATACTTTCTTTGCAAACCTTCAGTGTCCTTTAACTGTTCAAAATTTACTATATGGCTCTGAACATCTCAACTTTGAACATAACACAAATATCTTTAGTTGCGTCCAACAATACATTGTCGCCACCAAACGTTTCACTTCTTAGTGCTTGCGCATGTTACAGAACGACTTCATAAGCAGGTTTTATACATTATACTAAGTCAACTGTTTTATCGGTAGCAAACAACTCAGTTCCACACTGGAACCCTTTTTTCACTTTTCAAAATCTCAAAACATTACATATGATTTTGACCAGTCAGCCGTCATCCTTTCCAACCCACTGAGGAAATGAATTTACATAAGTCTTAGACTTGTTTTCAAATCCTCTTCCTAATTTAATTAAGTTAAAAATTCTTTAACATTGTATATCTTTAACTTATATCACCAGTCTTCCATGTACTTTATCATACAATGTATTCTGTTTGTAATGTTTATTTATGTTTTGTAAATTCTGGAAATAAATATTGTTTAAACAAACATTAACAAGCATTCTTACATACAGTAATACTTGCTATCATGATATTACTGAGTCATACCTTACGATGTTTAATTATATATTCTCCTACTAAGTCACTGGAGATACAGACTTAGATGCCGACAAAGAAAGTCCTGTATACATATGGTACATTGTAGGAGCAACCGTAGTCTGTATATGTTAGGCATTTTACTTGTTGTTGCTGCAGTTCTAATTGTACGCCGGTAAGTTTGTTTGTCCTTTTCTCTAAAATTGAATTGCATGAAATGTTCAGAATATAATTCCATTCTTGTTTTCAAAAATATATAGTACTGTCTATAAATTTGTCTGTGTACGATTTTAACTGAACACAATTATTGAAAATTATTTAGGGTGCATATTGAGATAGGAATCAAATTTTGCATGTTAGAGTCTGCTAGTAGGTATCTTTGTTATCTATCATGAAATAAAACACACCTTTTGACTTTTATCTCGTCTAAGCGCACGGTCACGCCTATAGCAGAGTTGATCAAACCAATAATTGTTGTTATAATGTCTCTACCATGTGCTATATTAAAGATATATCTATATTCAATAGTTGACACTTTAGTGGTTAACGCGTCGCACTAGTAATCTGAGGGTTGCTGACCGCATCAGTTTAAACCCCGACAGGGGCATCCAGTTGTTTTCGTGAGCAAGAAACTTTAAACACATTGCTTATTTTCTGTTGGCTCCAGGAACTGATTCGAGTGTATTTCAATAAGCATACGCTTATAACTTTCATCACAATCAAATATAATAAAATGAATTCGTATAAACTAGATAAAATACTGCAAATACAGAAACAAATCAACAATGTACTATTTGAAAGTTTGGGTTCTTTGTGATGCCATGATTATAATTTTTATACATTTATTTCCTTAATTTGTGATCATTACGCGTACATATACACATTAATAAAAGGGCACTATATAAAATCTTCGCATGCAATATATTTTCTTAATCACAGTAGAAGAAGACTTGCCACAAAACAAACACCAGATCGCAATGATGATACTTCTGAACAAATTCCAGAATATACTGAACTAGACATTAGACAGGCAAATTCTAATCCATACTCAGCACTAAGTATGATCCCAAATAGATTGGCCGAGGACAAAATTGATTCAATGGATAGTGATGCAACTTACTTAACGCCATGTGACTCTACAAATCCGGATGTTTCAAACGAATATATTAATATTGATGTTTAAGAGACTCGTGTGAAGATTGAAATGCAAATATCTACTGAAGATATTTAATGTATCAAATATTCCGTAGCACATTTTGTTATGTTGATCTTTGTAAAAATCTGAAATGTACATCGATACAAGGATAATTATTTTTGGATTATAAATGTGCATCAATATGAATTGATTAAAATATACATATTGAGAAAAGTGGTGACACAAGTGACAGACTATTTTAACTTATTTAAATATGTTTTTACTTTTGGCAAGTAGAAATTAGAATGCGAGAATAAAGATGTGTGTAAAATGTGTATATGTTTTTAAAGAGACATCAAATCTATCAGGTGTGTGTAAATCATTTCCTTTTAATTTTTTTATTATCATTGATTCATATAATAATAACTAAAAGCCAACAATTGTCAAAATGTAAATGCTATTGTATAACATTGTTGCGTATTTGGAATACGCAACATAGTAGCTTTAATGCAGACGATATTGCAGAGTCACATGATAAACATGTACACGTTGAGCAGTTAGATATTTCTACGGATGATATAATGCCAGATTTTTCTTATTTCTTTTTTATAGATATTTTTGAAGCGAATACTTAAGTATTATTTTAATAACATATTTAAAACAGGTGTTTAAATCATGGTGAAAAGGGATTATCGTCCCAATACATATGTGATCATGATAATCCTTTAAATTAAAACTGATTAAAATCATTTTCTAATTAATGCTACGCATTAGGATCTGACTGGCACGAATAGAAAGTTACCTTCTCGTGACCTTTCAATCAGCCAATCATTGACAGACTTTCACAATTTTGAAAAAGATATGCGATTTGTAATCTAACCTCTATAAAAACAGAGTAGGTCTGTAGGATAACGGTAATTAGACGGTAATTAGTCAACAAGACATAGGCGGATATATTAATTATAATGAGCTGTCACCGGACACACGAGTAAGATATGCCTAATTTAGTTAATTGATGGGAATGTCATCACATGAGCGGTGATTGTACCTATAGCGTGTAAACATAATTGTTATTTTAATTGTTAGCTGTCCGGAAACGCATATTTGCATTTATGAATTATGGGTTAATAAAGTTTAAGGCGTATAATATTTTAGTATTTAAGGTAAGCAAAATATTATATTCTCAAGTGTAGTTTTTGATGTTAAACAGACTCACTCACTAAGGTTAAATTATGCTAAATACGCAGTTGACATTAATTCTTATTGCTTTACGTATTTGTTTAAGAATTGTGAAATTGTTAAAGACACTGATTAAGCAATAGTTTTATTTTATAGAATAATATCTTATACTAAATAAATACATATATCTGACGTTTGTGAACTTGATATTGTGTTGTCTTATTAATATTGAGTTATTCAGATCTGGGCGTTACACTTCAAGGGACGATTTTATAACCTGTAAGTATTTTTAATTGGTGGGGAAGATATTGTAGGATAACGGTAATTAGACGGTAATTAGTCAACAAGACATAGGCGGATATATTAATTATAATAAGCTGTCACCGGACACACGAGTAAGATATGCCTAATTTAGTTAATTGATGGGAATGTCATCACATGAGCGGTGATTGTACCTATAGAGTGTAAACATAATTGTTTTTTAATTGTTAGCTGTCCGGAAACGCATATTTGCAGTTATGAATTATGGGTTAATAACGTTTAAGGCGTATAATATTTTAGTATTTAAGGTAAGCAAAATATTATATTCTCCAGTGTAGTTTTTGATGTTAAACAGACTCACTCAGTTAGGTTAAATAATGCTAAATACGCAGTTGACATTAATTCTTATTGCTTTACGTATTTGTTAAGGAATTGTAAAATTGTTCAAAACACTGATTAAGCAATTGTTTTATTTTATAGAATAATATCTAATATACTAAATAAATACATATATCTGACGTTTGTGAACTTGATATTGTGTTGTCTTATTAATATTGAGTTATTCAGATCTGGGCGTTACACTACAGGTCATTTTTACGATTTTGAGAACAAACATGGCGTTGTAAATATAGCCGGCAGGCGAACTGGTAAAACAATCTTGCCCATTAAATATTGAGTATACTATTCTTAGCTTATTCTATATATTTCTTCCACGGACAGCGATATTTTGATGCTTCGCGCAATGCCTGTCTGTGAAGGACGTTTTTATTGCATGTCCAAGAAAAGCTTTCATCACAATAATGCGAAACAAATATGATGGCAATTTAATCAACATGCAAGAAATAGCTTACATGAGTAAGAAGATCTGAACTTTAGTTAGATTGAGGGTAACAATATCGGTAAATTGTATGGGAAATATCTTTATGCCCCTTACATAAAATGGCATACAGTTTAACCCTGTTCTGTCATTCCTTCTTCCTGTCATTACCTCTTCATCAGTTTCCGTTCTTTATTTTGGCAACACATTCAACTCAAATTTGACATATGGATATATCATAAGATGACAGGTCAAGTTCGAATTTGTTCATGGTCTGATAATTTTTAACAGAGTTATGCCCCTTGAAGAAAGAATTTGGTTCCGTTCATTATCTTAATAGCAGTTGAACATATTCAACTCAAATTTGACATATGGATAAGTGATGAGAAAACGTAGGTCAAGTTCAAATTTGGCCATGGTTCGATGATTTCGGGCAGAGTTCTGCCCGAAAAAAATAACAATTTTACCGTTTCGTACATTATTTTCCCAACAGTTGTACATATTCATCTCCAACTTGACATATGGATACTTCAAAAGAATGCGAAGGTCAAATTCGAATTTGGTTCGATGAGTTTTGCCAGAATTATGCCCCTTGAATTTTTATATAACAAAAAAGTACTTGATTATGAAAGATATAAAAATGAATGAAAAACAAAATACGAAAATGTTTGCAATTATTGAATAATTAATTAGACTGATTATAACAATTTAATTCTGTTATTATGAACAAAAGCCCTAGAGGGATTCATATTTAGGATCTGGGACTCACAAGTCCTATACTTAAACAAACTAGCTTTAGTAATAAATGAACAAATATCTTTACAAACAATTTCGCAAAACAAATGCCAAACACGGTGTCTTAACAACTTTAACCATCGATGCAAAGAACGACATTAAAAGATTAAGATTGAGTAGGCCTTGAACTTAGAATAAAAAGAATATTTTGTGCAAACAAATTTAAAACTAAATGTTATTTATAAAAACATTTGAAATGTTGGCTGCATGCGGGGGCAATCGTTGCGTTACGACATATTTCTAGTTTTATCAATACGCAATATTATTAATAAATGGATGAGTCAGAAAGAAATTTTAATGACATACAGTTTGGCTTCAGAGTTTCAAGATTAACCTCTTGCTATTTTATTCTATAATTCTCAATATCACCTGAATAAAAATTGTAATGTATTTCTACTGATTAACACACGTTACTAGGAAGTGCGTTTTAGATGCAACTGTTTAATACTTATATTATTTGTAAAACTTAATAATTTTTGTAAAAAAGCGGTTTTTCGTCTGTAGTGTCTTGTGTAAAAATGAATGTTTCTATGAATATGTCAGACGTGTTCGACATAACTCTTGCATTAATGAAAGAGAGCCATTATCTCCCCTTATCACTACCTCTGGTTTATCTGCATTTATTCTGCATGCCTCAATTCAGAAAGTGTTATCAACTGAATAAATGTATTCCCACTGATTGAGGCACAGTACTAGGGGTCGCCCGGTTCACAGTCCAAAGCTCTACCTATTAAGCTAACCCGACGGTTACTATATACCTTTCAGCAGGTGTCAAGTGCTTTGTGGCAGCTGTAAAAAGTTGCCCCGTACTTCACTTCAGTGTCTTTGGGATCATTGATGCCAGCATTATTAAGTGTTGAGAAATGAGTACAACTCAAGCCGGTGCTAGGGGATGTGAGGGATGTTGCACATTTTCATTATCCTTCATTTACAGACTCAATCAAACCGATTCTGCAATTCTCTTGTAATTTTGTTGTGATAAATACTTCCGAGGGGTCACTTTGTTTCCAGATTTGAATAAATAGAAGGTGGACATTTGTCTGACTACAATATTCGGGTACAATTAAGGTTATGCTTTTAAAGCCTACATCTAGAGAAGTCTGCTAACAAACTTTCGGGCGTGTTAAAGCTAACGAAACATATTGAATGAAATGAGACAGTTGGCGAAATATTTCTCAAAACATACATTTTCTTGTCTATCTAAGCTATGATATTCAATATTTTAGTAATGTCAGCTATTTTAGATTATAACGGCAACAGATTACCAACAAGCATGGATAACATAAAAACAAACAGAAAAAACATACTTCTTTAGCAAGCATTTCGTGTGATGCCTTGTATACCTTTGATTTACGTGCATTAAGACGGCTCGAAACTTTTATTGAACACCAAAATCAGCAGCAACGTGTTTATTAAAAGGTAGTTCTTTATAAGGTCGGAATGCCTAAATCCTGTAGCTATCGAACGTTAAGATTGTAACCGCAATGGAACATAATATAGTCAAATATCAGCATACATATTCATGTTTTAATTGAGACCAGACAAATAACCACCAATCAATGATTTTTTGTATTTCTGTATAATGTAACTTGGAATACTTGTAACTTACGGCAAAACTTGACTTCAGAATGTATATTCAAAACGCGAGGTAAAAGTGGCAAAAATTAAACAGGAAAAGGTGTGACATGAATTTCAAACTATTTTAGGTAATTTATTTTTACCTATATCTTCTTTGACCCCATATAAAGGGTAAAGATATACTTTATCATGCAAACTAATTGATTGAGACATTTTTTTCCGTATGAAACCAACATGCAATTTAGAAGGTAACACCACATAGAATGCTTAAGGTTTTACAATATTTTTTTAACTTTAATCTTCCTTATAGGGTAGGTATATATTATTCTTGTTATTCTCATGATATAGTCATTGGTGATTTCATTAAAAACTTAAAGTACTAAAGTAAGTCTCAAAATGAAAAACAATTTAAAAAATAAAAGTTTTATAAAACAAAAAGTTGGTCGTAATATTTAAGAATATTGTGGATGACGATCTGAATTTAGAAATTTTGTATTTATTTCTTTTTTGATACACTAATAAACTTTTCTGAAATTTCTTAATAGCATCCTTATATTCAACACCGACGTTCATTTCAAATCTCCTTCCGTCAGAAAGTGCATTGCCTTCTCATGGAATAAGTTCAAGTAAGTGTTATTGACGTATTTATTGACATACTTCTTAAACTACTAAAGTTTGTCTCAGAATGAAAAATGTGAGAGTGTTTTTTTTTCTTAAAAATGTCGGCCTAAATATTTAAGAATATCAGGGACGAAGATTTGAATTTAGACTTTTTTATGTATCTGTTATGTCAATTTGAAAGCACTGGTAATTTTTAAAATTAATTGCGTGTGGTGTTTTTTTTCTTCATTTTTTGTGTTATGTTACGTCTGACAGTCTTATCTTTTATAGTTTAGAAATACCCTTGATTTCAATCAAGTTATATTTTCAGTGTGTTGACTCAATATACTTTAACTATTGCGGCAGTTTTTAAGCCTCATATGAAGGATTTTCAAAAATGCGTTTATCTCACTTTATTTCTAAGTAGAGATTGACAGTTTATAATGCTTGCAATCTAAAAGTATCTATGACAAAAGACGGAAGTTCAAATTTAAAAAAGAAAAATGCACACGTGAAGCATATCTAATATGTCCGAACCTCAATTTTTTATCCTCACTGTTATTTGTAGCGGGTATTAATATACGCCATTAGGGATGTTTAATAGAAATGGCAGTAAATAAAAGAAGTATGTATAAGAATAATAGATATGTAAGAGCATAAAGAAAGTCAACAACAACACGTATTATCTTCATAATTTATTCACATGTGGACTATGTTTTAGTTATTTATTTATACAATTATTTAATTTGTAAGGAGGAAAGTGATTGATATAATCAAGCATTAACTTAGGCATCAGGCATGAAAGTCATAGATTAAAGTTGCATTGTATTTTTATTTCTATTAATTATGATAAACGTACAAACCTTTACTAATATTTCTTTTTAACATTATTGGATATAGCATTGACTCCGACAAGTTTGTTCACTTTGAACATTTTGTCGTCGGACAGTTCCTTGTTTTCGACAGTCATAAAATAGATAAATACAGAATCCCTGAAGAAAGCCCAACACAACAAAATTGAAAATGTTGCAGGCTCGGTTTGATAAGTTCAGGTATATCATATTTACATACATGTTTTTATTTCTTTGTATAAATATATATATATTTGTATACTTTATTTTACTTGAGATGTTTCATCGAGCTAATAATCTCAAATAAATTGTGTTTGTAATAAGAAGAAATTCAATTTTATTATAATTTCGATGGTTTTCCATCCTCCTTATCATAAAGATATGCTATGCTCGTCCTTAAATAGAATATTTTAATGATAGAAGTTTTTTTTAAATTTTATGAATTTTATGAATTTCTTACTGAATATCTTATTTGAATAACAGAATGAGTAAACTATTTATGGTAAGAAGCGTTTCCTGATATGTTTAAAGTAAAGTTGGTCTTTTCTTAAAAAAAAAAAAAAAACAACAACAACAAAAGATTGTAGTTCTTTTAGTGATCCTATATTTTCATAGTGTGACCACCTATAGTATAGTGTGTAGAATTTTAAACTTAAAATATCTACTTTTTTAAAGCCAAAACGTGTTTATTTTATATTTTCAAAGAGACTGTGTAGCATCTATCAATAATCTCTTATATCAAATTTGAGCAATATAAATATAAATATAATTCTATATCCTTGAAGTGTTTCAGAAAGTTCTTAAAATGTGTAATAATTTGTCTTTGTAAGATTCAAACACTATACATTTATTGAAAATCATTTTAGGACTCATATTGAGATAGGGATCAACTTATGCATGTTAGAGTCTAGTCTGTTAAGTACGGTATCTTTGAATTAATATTGTTTTCTATTATGAAATAAAACACACCTTTTGACTATAATCTCCTCTAAGTGCACGGCCTATAGCATAGCTGATCAACCAAAAGTAGTTGTCATAATTCCTCTACCATGTGCTATATTCAAGATCGTATCTATATTCAATATTTGACACTTTAAAACGTAAACGAGTCGCACTAGTAATCTGAGGATTGATGACAGCATCGGTTAAAACCTGTCAGTGGCATGCAGTTGTTTTCCAGAGTAAGAAACTTTAAACACATTGCATATTTCTTGTTGGCTCCAGGAACGGATTCGAGTGTGTTTCAATAAGCAAAAGCATATAATTTCCATCACAATCGAATAAAATATAATAAATTTGTATAAAATACATCAATTACCTCAAATACAGAAACAAACCAACTATTTGTAAGTTTGGGTGGTTTGTGATGCCGTAATGATAGTTTTATACATGTATATTTATTTCCTTAATTTGTGATCATTACGCACACATACACTCACTATTAAAAGGACACTATATAAAATCTTACTTGCTATATATTTTCTTAATCACAGTAGAAGAAGACTTGCCACAAAACACACACCAGATCGTAATGATGATACTTCTGAACAAGTTCCAGAATATACTGAACTAGACATTACACAGGCAAATGCTAATCCGTACTCAGCACTAAGTAGGATCTCAAACAGATGTGCCAGGGACAAAATTGATTCAATGAATAGTGATGCAACTTACTTAACGCCATGTGCCTCTACAAATCCGGATGTTTCTAACGAATATATTAATATTGATGCTTAAGATACTCGTGTGAAGATTGAAATGCAAATGTCTATTTAAGATATTTAATGTATCAAATATTCCGTAGCACATTTTTGCTATGTTGATCTTTGTAAATATCTGTAATGTACATCGATAGAAGGATTATTATTTTTCGATTGTAGATGGACATCAATATGAACTTATGAAACTTTATGAATATGAAACTTTATGGGCCTAATATTCAATCATTTATTTGTTTTCTTTTAGTTCTTTATCAGTTACTAATTATTTATTCTTATGTAGTGGTTTGCCTGTCCGTGCTCTGCCTTATGCCCTGTCCTGTTTTTGTTTGGGGTCCTCCTGGGCTCCTTGCCACTGACGCTTGTTACTGGGTCGGGTGGGGGCTGCGTTCATTGAACGCCGCCTTTCCTTGTCGATCTTGTTTATCATATTTTATCAAAATATCCATAAAGTAAAGAATTACTTATACTTAATCTTCATTTAAATATGTTTAGAGAACTAAAATTAATGATTGAAATACCAGATTGCAAGTTGTGTTGACATTTACATTAACTTTGCCACACATTTTATGAAGTGTGTAAAATACTTATCGATATCATAGATTTATCTGATTTAACCTGAAGGTAATATAAATAAATGAAATTTGAAAAAAGTTGTTTTTTATATATATATAACTTGCAAATGAGCAAGTCGAAATATTAACATGCACTCGATTTGTTTACCCTTAATAACCTTTATTTAAATCATACAACGGACTAATTTGATATTGTTTAATATTTTCATTATCTTTTTCTTGTACAATCTTATCGAAATCATTTCTATTGTTTTGGTAAAAAAACCAATAGGCCACGACAAAATCATTATTCCACAGCTGAACATGACAGATCATTGAAAAGAAAATTCAACAACACAATTATCTGAAATTCGTTTAAATTTAACACCTTCATTACATTTAAATTACAGTGACATAAAACATTTATAACGAGATAATCTACAACGCTTGTACCCTTTTATATGCCCGAAAGAATTCCGGGAATATTATGTTATACCCCCTGGCTTCCGTCCGTCCGTCTGTCCTTAAGAACCCAGAGGTACTTGTGTGTCTTGGAGAACAATGGGTAACAGTAAATTTTCTTTGATCCTATTCATTCCGTTTTTACTTGTGTGTCTTTTTTAAGCCTTGTATGACTAAAAATGGCCAAAAAAATCAAAGGAAAAGTCACATAAGTACAATTTTGTAAGTACGTCCGTCCGTTTGTCCGTACGTCCGTCCGTTAGCAATTTGGTTTCCGGATCATAACTTAAGTTCCATTTGGCCCACAGTATTCAAACTTCATAGGATGATTGTCCATATTTGGTGAAAGACCCCTATTGATTTTGGGGTCACAATGTCAAAGGTCAAGGTCACTATTACCTTAAAACTGAAAATGGTTTCCGGATCATAACTTAACTTCCATTTAGCCCACATTTTTCAAACTTCACAGGATTATTCTCCATATTGGGTAGAAGACCCCTATAAATTTGGGGTCCAAGGTCAAAGGTCAAGGTCACTTTTACCTTAAAACTGAAAATGTTTTTCGGAGCATAACTTAAGTTCTATTTGGCCCACAGTATTCAGACTTCATAGGATGATTGTCCATATTGAGTAGAATATTCCTATTGATTTTGAGGTCACATGGTCAAAGGTTAAGGTCACTTTTACCTTAAAACTGAAAATGGTTTCCGGAGCATAACGTTAGTTCCATTTGGCCCACAGTATTCAAAATTCATAGGATGATTGTCCATATTGGGTGGAAGACCCCTACTGATTTTGGGGTCACAAGGTCAAAGGTCAAGATCACTATTACCTTAAAACTCAATAACTTACGTATTAATAAACCTACAGCTGTTAAATTTTATAGGATGAACAGCCTTGTCCTATACATGAACCCTATTGATTTTATAGTCATAAGGTCAAAGGTCAGGGTCACAATGATCTTTACACTGAAAGTTTGTATTTCTGGAGCATAACTACAACTTCATGGTGGTGCTTTGAATACAGCAACAGTGCATATATGAAGGTTTTTCAGCTATAAAGGAGGATTGCTTTTTGAAGGAGATAATACTGTATTTAATTCCCATGTCTTACAAATGTTTCATCTTTACTAACGAAAAAAACAACAACACTTTCGGGCATATAATGCTCCGCCTAGCGGTGCTCTTGCTATAATCTAGAAAGCAATGATGCAAGTTACGGACTATTTATCCAAATGTTTTTAAATCAGAAATGAAAAACAAATGACCATTAGACTCATTTCTTGTTATCAATTGCCAAGAAAGAAAAAAACGCGTCGAGAATCGAACAAATGTAACGTACAATATTAAAGTATGTTATTACTCTTGGCAAGCAGAAATTAGAATGTAAGATGCGTGTAAAATATCCCTATTTGTCTAAAGAGAATTCAAATCTCTAAGATGTGTGCAAATTATCTACTTTCAAATTTTGTTTTTACATAGATTCGTATAGAAGTAAACCAAAAGCCAACAATTGTCAAAATGTAAATGCTTTATATAAAATGGTTGCGTATTTGGAATACGCATCATACTAGCTTTAATGCAGACGATATTTCACAGTCACATGATATACCCACACACGTTGAGCAGTTGGATACAAAATATTTCTACGGATTTAATCTCAAAATGTATAAATGTTTAATAAAAAATATAATGCCGGACTTTTTATTGACACTAAACAGATATTTTTGAAGCAAATACTTAGGTATTATTTAAATATCCTATTTAAAACAGGTGTTTATACTTAATCATGGTAAATGGGGATTATCGTCCTTATAAATAAGAAAGGTGATCATGATAATCCTTACGCATTAGGATCTGACTGGCACCAATAGGAGGTCACCTTCTCGTGACCTTTTAATCAGCCAATCATTGGCGAGCTTTCACAATTTTGAAAAAGCGGTGCGGTTTCTACATATTGAGTATGTTATTCGTAGTTTATTTTATATATTATTTCCACGGACAGCGATATTATTATGCTTCGTCTAATGCCTATCTGTGAAGGACGTTTTGATTGCATGGCTAAGAATAGCTTTCATCACAATAAAGGCGGAACAAATACGGTGGCAATTAAATCTACATGCAAGAAATAGCTTACGTGAGTAAGTAGATCTGAACTTTAGTTAGATTGATGGTAATAACTCGATAAATTGTATGGCAAATATCTTTATACCCCCGTCATAAAATCGCACATAGCGTTACCCTGTTTCCTCATTCCGTCTTCCAGTCATTTCGTCTTAATAAGTTAACGTTCATTATATTGGCAAGACATTCAACTCAAATTTGACATATCAATAAATCATAAGAAAAGGCTGGTCAAGTTCAATTTGTTCATGGTCTAATAACTTTTAACATAGTTATGCCCCTTGAAGAAAGTTTCCGTTTCCGTTCATTATCTCCCCCAACAGATATGAATACGTGATAGGAAAACGTTAAATTTGGTCATGGTTGGATGATTTCTGGCAGAGTTCTGCCTCTTCAACTTTGGAAAACAAATAACAAAAATTCCGTTTCGTACATTATCTTCCCAACATTTGTGTATATTCATTCAAACTTGACGTATGGATACGTCAAAAGAATGCGTAGGTCAAATTCGACTTTGGTTCGATGAGTTTTGCCAGAAATATGCCCCTTGAACATTGAAAAAACAAAAAAGTACTTGATTATGAAAGATATGAAAATGAATGAACAAAAAAGAAGAAAATACGCAAAATGTTTGCAATTTTTTAATAATTAATTAGAAGGGTTATAACAACTTAATTCTGTTGTTATGAACAAAAGACCAAGACTCACAAGTCCTATACTTTAACCACCTAGCTTAAGTAATACATGACCAAACATCTTTACAAACAATTTCGCAAAACAATTGCCAAACACGGTGTTTTAAAAACACATCGATGCATAGAACGACCTGAAAATGTTAAGATTGAATAGGCCTTAAACTTAGAATAAAAAACATCTTTTGTGCAAACAAATTTAACACTAAATGTTATTTATAGTAACATTTGAAATGTTGGCTGCATGAGGGGGGCAATCGTTGCGTTAACAAAAACGACATATTTCTAATTTTTTCAATACGCAATATTATTAATAAATGGATGAGTCAGAAAGAAATTTTAATGACATACAGTTTGGCTTCAGAGATTCAATATCAACCTCTTGTGCTATTTTATTCTGCACGCCTAAATATCAACTGAATAAAAATTCTAATGTATTTTAACTGATTAACACACGGTACTAGGAAGTGCGTTTTGGATGCAACTGTTTAATACTTATATTATTTGTAAAGCTTAATATGTTAAAAGCGGTTGTTCGTCTGTAGTGTGTTGTGTAAAAATGAATGCTTCTATGAATATGTCAGACGTGTTCGACATAACTCTTGGATAAGAGAAAGGAGAGCCATTATCTCCCCTTATCACTACCTGTGGATTATGTTATTTATAAATAAAATCTAAAAATGTTTTGTTTGTTTGTTTGTTTTGGGTTTTACTTCACATCGACACAGTATAGGTCATATCGCGACGTTCCAGCTTTACTGGTGGAGGAAGACCTCAGGTGCCCTTCCGTGCATTATTTCAGGCACGAACGGGTACCTGAGTAAAAATGTTTTGATCTTAACAAACTGTTGCCTAGTCCCAGCAGTAAGTTTGAACTGTTACTTAAATATGGGTTTCTTTTGGAAAGGATATACTTAAACGAGTAAAATCATATTGATAAAATCCAGTATGTACTTGGTATAAAAAAACAACAAATCCTTAATTGTTCAGTTTTTGGAGAACGTAGTAAATACAGTGTGTGCTTTAACCAGTCATCTAGTAACACATCTACACATCAGTTAACTGCGACGACGGCAGCAGTACTACTATATGCATGTGGTGATGTTGGTAGTATTCATTCCGGATCACGGCAGTAAGCCACCTTGTATTCACCAGAGTACAGTTCAGCCATCGGCCGGCTGTCAAGTAGTTTACCAGTACTAGTTGCTTTCACTTTCGCAAGAAACTGATTATACTTCTGTACATACTAGAGCAGAGGTACAGTGCGAATGACAGTAGAAAATATTTCATGATCAATCACAACGAAAGTGACCTGCACCCTCCGGGAATTGAACGCGGGTCGCCCGAATCACAGTCCAACGCTCTATCTATTGAGCTTATCCGACGGTTACGATATACATGTACTTCGAGGGTTTGTGGGAATTCGTCTGACTACAATATTCGGGTGAAACCAAGGTTATGCTTTTAAAGCCTACATCTCGAGAAGACTGCTAACTGTCGGGCATGTTAAAGCTAACAAATTATATTGGATGAAATGAGACACTTGGCGAAATAAGTCAGAAAACATACATTTTCTTGTCAATATAAGCTCTGATTCGTTAACATTATCACTTTGTCGTTTTTCTTGCTTAGAGATAAGATGTTTGTTGTCGTGTCTACTAAATTTTAGTAACGTCAGCTATTTTAAAATAATAACGACAACAAATTGTTAACACGAAAAAACAGAAACAAGACATTTTGTTAGGTTCTTGCGCAACAAAAGTAAGAATTGTTTTATTTATAATATTTATAATATACACACGTAATTTTATGGAACTTTTGTTTTTAAATATAAATGTTTATTCATAATGAATATTTCCTACATTGTATACATTTTCTTACATTATGTTAAATTAATACTTGAACGTTGGAGAACGAACTATAATTCATGAACTTATTTTTGTAAAATTGTTAAAATTTATAAAGCTGTATGTAATGTAATATTATAATACAAGAAGCACCGCAATGCGACGAAAACCAGGTTTTCAACGACCAAGTTTTGATGTGACAGCAATCAATAGGTCAAAGTGCGCTGAAGTTATTGAGTAGAAGCTGCAAATTCTATTGTAAGCAAATGACCTTGACTTTGCTCCCAGATATCTAAGTGGCAATCCAAAGCTGCCACTCAGAAAGTATGGTGTCAAAAGGTCAAATCAAACTCAATTATAACATGAAAACTAAATACATTAACCTTGATCACAGACACCAGGGTAGCAATCCAAAGCTGCCTCTTGATATAAGCTACTCATTCATCAAGTTTAGTGTCAATAGGTCAATGCAAACTCAAGTTATTGAGCAGAAACTGAATTTCTATTTTTAGTCACAGTGACCTTGACCTTGATAACAAACACCTGGGTAGCAATCCCAAGCTGCCTCTTTATATAAGCTATCCATACACCAAGCTTGGTGTCAATAGGCCAAAGCAAACTTAAGTTATTGAGCGGAAAGAGAATTTCTGATTTTAGAAACAGTGACCTTGACCTTGATCACAGACACCTGGGTAGCAATCCCAAGCTGCCTCTTTTATATAAGCTATACAAACACCCAGTTTGGTATCAAAAGACCAAAGCAAACTAAAGTTATTGAGTGGATACTGAATTTCTTTTTTTAGTAACAGTGACCTTGACCTTAATTACAGACACCTGGGTAGCAATCCCAAGCTGCCTCTTGATATAAGCTATGCATACACCAAGTTTGGTGTCAATAGGCCAAAGCAAACTCAAGTTATTGAGCGGAAACCAAAAGTTGACGCCCGAACGCCTGCCCGCCCGCCCGCCCGCCGACTTCGGCATTTACAATAACCCGGTTTTCGATGAAAACCTGGTTAAAAATTTAAAAGCGGAAAAAATGTTGTGTTTATAATACGTATCATAGTCCATTATCATAGAATTATCTCTATTATTTGACACAGTGGAACAGGAACATGTGTAATTTTCTCAAACTGAAGCATATCTATCATATTTCATATATACTCGCATTTTGGGATTATTATTTTCAAAACTACAAGCAGCTGATATGTATAGCTTTATACGCATGACAAATCTTTTACATTTTAAATAACCTATGTAAACTAGTGTTAACTGGGCTGTTTAAAAGCAATTTATATTTGCACATGACACTCATGAATAAAATACGATACATGTTTTTCCAATTTTAACTTCCGTATTAGATATTTCAATCGGAATGTAAGCAAACAAGTGAACAAATATGGATGTTTTATTATATTTTACTTTTGTGACAATTATTGCCAGTTTGGGTAGGTACACTTTTTAAAAAATCTTTAAAATTTATTTTCTTTTAGGGGGGGGGGGGGTGCAAACATAAATTATATTTTAATGTAAAGATTATATCAGTGATTTACAAGATTGATAGAATATTTAATAATACAAACAACGATTTGAATCATTTTTATGACAAGTATATTTTAAGTCTTAAAGAACTTCTATCGTTACGGATTAAGGAATTTGACATGACATGGAAGTATTTCTAAAATAAAATTTCAGATGAATTACCGCGTAGTTGAAAACCTTCAGTCTCTAGTCTATAGCAGAGGGATGTAAAGTATCATAAAAATGTCAACCTTTGATTATAGTGGAGTTGATTCAAGCCATAAACAAAATGAAAATAAATGTATCTTTCTTATTCAGAGACAGATAATCATGTGGAGGCGGCTTGTAACACTGTACCCCCAAACAGTAAGTTAACACTTATTATACACTGTTTTAAACAGTAATTGACATCACATCACTTATACCTCAACACAGTGTCTTTTGATTCTTCCATGTGGGGAAGCTATTCAGCTTGCTTACGGAACATCGGTGGTTCTACGCGGGTGCCCGTACGTGCCTATAATAATGCACGTAAGGACATAAGGTCTTACTTTACCAGAAGGTTGGAAAGTCGCCATATGACCTTTAGTGTGTTGATATGACCTTAAACTCCAAAAAGAAGAGTTAATGTTTAGCGGAAACAATTGTAAGAAAAATACGACAGTAACCTCTAATCAATTTTTATAATATTTTTTATAAATTTTTAAAATATAGGTAAAGCCCTTTTTTACATACTTACTCTTTAAAAGTTAAGTTTTCCATAATTGATAATGATATTGTATTGTTTTGTTTTGAATATAGCCATGAGTTTGTGAAAACGGTGGTATAGTTGAGAGAATGGAAACAGCCAAATTGCAAAATATATACCCTTGATATAACATAAGGGGGTTGAAATAATGGTGAAAAAAATGTCTATTTCAATTTCAACGATCAGAAATATCTCAGAAATTATAAAAAAAATACGGTGGTACAACATTTATTTCAAAAACTATTCTTAGCAAAACAGTTATGACATGGTTTTCAGGCCTCGACACTAACTTTTTTGGCAGGTGGTAAGCCGGACCACTAGATTTGAAATTTAGGTGGTCCTTCCGGAAGTCAGGTGGTCAGTTATTATAACCATATTATTATTTGATTTTTTTTTAATTTTGACTCTTTGACTGCAGATTTAGAAAAAAAATGCTTTGAATTGATGACAAAGATGTATAATTACCTTTTACAGTAAAGAAAACAGATATATTTAAATATATATTTTTTCATCTAAATAGAAATGTAGGAGTGCAAGTCAGTAAAGTAAAGTTATCTGTTTTTTTTATCTCATTCAAAAACACATAATAGGGTTCGTATTTATGTTATTTTTATATTGAAACGACTACTCCCTCAATATAAGTTAGGGAATAGTGAAACCATTAATTTTGTGTCTGTCTTATTTTCTTACTGTTATTCAAATACTCATTGCTGATACATGGTACGTCTAACTCTTATAATCCTGATCAATTATCTTTTATAGATTAACATTTTTAATAAAGCTATTAAATTATCTAATTCTTGTCTTTAAAAACAAATAAATAACTAAAGGATAAAAAAATAATAATACCAACGTTAGATATAACTATACTCAAATGAGCCTTGCACCAACCAGATAATTCAACTGGTCCGACGGACCAGTGTCTTTTAAAATTACGTGGTCCTTGCCAAAATCAGGTGGTCTCGGACCAACGGACCACCGCTAATGTCGATGACCTGGTTTTTATAGTGAAAACATCCTTTCCTGGCTATATATAAAAGCAATCGCCTAGTTCAAGATCACTTAAGGCGCACCGTTTCCACTGATATTGTCTTAACTTAATGTCGTTTGTACGCCATTTGTAAAGTGCCAAAACACCATTTAGACACCTGCAGATATCAGTCTCCACAATTTAGTCAATTTTATTCTTTGATATGATTAAGATATATTATAAAAACCACACCATTTCATCCATCTGACTTGTACTTTACTAAATATATTCCAACTTTATATTGCTAAATAATACAAGTTTTACATAGTAATTTTTAGATAAGTTTAGTTTTGTTATCTTTTTTACGCAATTAATTAATTTCTTACAGCCGGACAATGCAAACTGGCGCTCCAGGTAATAAGTGGGACAGCATGTTATTCTGGCTCTCATACTAAGTTGGCAACCATTTCTTGTGATGCCTTGTATTCCTTTGATTCAGCAACTACATTTACGTGTAATAAGGATAGTAATAACTATTACTGGACACCAAAAGCAACAGCAACGTGTCTTTTAACAGGTATTTCCTTATAAGGGCGGAATGTTTAACTATTGTAGATATCGAGCGTTAAGATAGTAAACGCAATGAAACATAATATAGTCACATACCAGCATACATATTCATATTTTGATTTAGACCGAAGAGTAACAACCATTTAATAAATTCTTGCAGTTTTTGTATAATGTAACTTGGAATATCTGTGAGTAAAGGGAAAACTTCAGAATGTATCTTCAACACGCGAAGTGAGAGTGACAAATAATAAAGAGAAAAAAAAATCGTGACATGAATTTCAAACTATTTTAGGTATTCAATTTTTACCTCTATCTTCTTTTACTTCCACATAAAGGGTATCGATAAAAGTTATAAAGCAAAACTTGATAGTAAAATTATTGATTGAAACATTTTTTTTTTTAATATAAAACCAACATACAATTTAGAAGGTAACATCACATAGAATGCTTAAGGTTTTAAAATATACTTTAAACTTCCTAATTGCGTAGGTATTAAACTGGTTATCCTTATAAGATTGTCATTGACGATTTCGTTAAAAATCTTAAATTAATAAAGTTAGGATAGTTTAATAGACATGACAGTCAATAAAAGAAGTATGTATATAAGAATAATAGATATGTAAGAACATAAAAAAATCAACAACAACATATTTTATCTTCATAATTTATTCAAATGTGGTCTATTTTTGGTTATTTATTTATACAAGTATTTACTTTGTAAGGAAGAAAATGATCTATATAATCAGGCATTCAACTTGGTAATATCAGGCATAAAAGCCATCAGGCATGAAAGCCATAGATTAAAGTTGCATTGTATTTTTTATTTCTATTAACTATGATTAACGTACAAACCCATTTCTTTATAACATCATTTGTTATAGCATCGACTCCGACAAGTTTGTTCACATTGAAAATTTTGTCGTCGGAGAGTACCATGTTTCCGACAGTCATAAATTCAGGTACATCATATTTACATATTTTTATTTTACAAAGAAAATGATCAAATATATATTTGTATACTTAATTTTGCTTGAGATTTTTCATCGAGCTAATAATTTTTTAGATAAATTGTGTTGTAATAAGAAGAAATTCAATTAATATGTAATAATTTCGGTGGTTTCCCATCCCCCTTATCTTAAAGATATGCTATGCTCATCCCCTTAAATAGAATAGTTTAATTAAAGACGTTTTTTTTAATCTATGAAATTCTTACTGAATATGTCTAATTTGAATGACAGAATGAATAAACTATTTATGGCAAGCAACGAACACCTATAGTATAGTGTGTATAATTTCAAACTTAATAGATCTACTTTGTTTGAAGGCAAAACGCGATTATTTTATATTATGTTATAAATGATTTGTTACATTTTTATACAATACCATCGGCTTAAAAGATGATATAGAAACGCCTCAATTGACTACACACACAATGATGTCTCACACAGAAACAATGACAAGCAGCACCGATGTTCAGATAGAACCATCAACTGTCAACCAAGCTACAACCTCTGTCAGACATTCCTCAGTACGCTCATCAACAATAACTGCTTCTGCAGTCATAGGTACTACATGTGTTTTCTTTTTTATATTCATTTTTTATATTCAGTTAACATTGCATTTCGCAGACACTCTACAAATATTGTCTTTTGTCGCCCTTTCAATAGGTACATGTAGGATTGAAATGGCGTTACTATTCTATCAGTGGATAAAGCATTATATCTGGCTTGTAAGAACGTCCGTCCTTTGGTGTGAATATTTGAAATTGAAGATTTAATTATCATAAAGTTTAAAATACTGTATAAAATGGTAAATTTTATCAGACCAGACATACTATGTTTATGATGTTATGGTTGAAAAACTTTCATATTTATTATTAAAAATGCAATTATTCATTTATTTTCTTCCATAAAATTTAAAGGTTTTCTAGACATAATGTGATATCATAACCATAAAAATCTAATATAAGATATCAAGTATTTTTTTCAATTCCCTGGCAACGTTTTTATCAGACAACTATAGTTCTAACTAAAACGTATGTTTTACATAGCGTATTTTATAACAAAATAAATATGAAAAAGAAATATTATAATCGCCTTTTGGTCTTTGAAAAATACTTTAAATTTTTAATTTGATCTTTTTTTCTATGATTTTTTTTCTAGGAAGTTCTCAATCAAAACATAACATTGTTCAAGCATATAATGGGATCAACTTTCAATAATGTGCTATATAATCAATCTATTTCTTTCTTATAACACATGAATTATTTATGACTTACAAATGTTTCCCCTTCCAGTAACACCAGACCCAGCTCAATCACGTGAAGTAAAAGATGCAGGTATGTACATTTCTTTAAAACTTCTGTTCTATTCTGGTACAAACACACTTACTTTTTCAAGTGTGTTATACTTTAACTGTTCACAATTGAGTGTTCTCTTGGTAAAGATAACGATATTATTTTCTTTTAAATGTATTCTACATTTGAGTGTACAATAGAAAGATTCACTAAACTTGTGATATATTTCATTTTAAGAGGCTGCAAATATGTATCCAAATTACGCAATGCTTCTATAGAATTTGTAAGCTGTATATATATATATATATATATATATATATATATATATATATATATATATATATATATATATATATATATATATATATAAGTACTTCAAAAGCTGTTATCTCTTAGTCTCTTTAAAACTTAATGATAGTAACTTCTACATGAATAGCATACTAGTGTTAGACGTCAATGTTGTTCAATACAAAATTTCGTCATATGATCACGAGAAATAAAGTTATTTGCTACACTAGGAATACATAAATGACAACTTGTTAGTTGTCCCATTCATAACCTGCCCACGCCCCAAAAAAACATCAGAAAACAGGTAATTGTATAAATAATACTCTCTCTTAAAGATTATTCAACTGTCGTGAACATGACATTTCCTATTTGTTTTGCTACATGTGGACGATTACAGTTGTAAACCATATATTTGCTTAAGCACATTTATTTTCAGATATAAACGCTGTATATGTTGCTGTTCCAGTGGTTATATGTGCTATTGCATTGTTATTAGGAGTTGGTATCTTATGGTGGAGGTAGGTATTGTTTTAAATTCATAAATTGTTGTATAAATTTATTATCTAAAACTTTTCATTTATTATATCATCCATTATATCATCAAACAATTAATTATTTTAAAATTAGAAACTTCGTTTTCGGCCAATATAGAACATTTTGGACCTGAGAAAAGTTATAACAACCGAGATTCCTCCACAGGTCCTCGATCGATATAACTTTTCTGAAGTTCGATAAAATGTAGATCTATATTAACCAATTGTTATATCGTGTATACCACTAGTTATATCGCGGGATGCGTTTATCTTATTTTCGAAAGACCTAAATAACCGTCATAATTCTAAGTTTATTTCTTATCCATAAAAATTATGAACGATAAGCGACATTATGCATTTAGAGATGTTGAGGTTTATCTATTGTTTATTGGTGAAATGTATAAGTTTACAGTCATTATTTTTATTGATGTTTGTAAGAATAGCATGTTGTAAATGCATCTTTTTTGGACTCGTAAAGTCTATGCCTAGCAGTCAATCATCGCTTTCAGGGACGGTATCCGATATAAAGTTCTATAAATAACTTATATTATTCTATAAAAATAATTGTACACATTGACCACACAGAATTAACAAGTTAAGGTCAAAAGTAATTTTAGCGCTAAACATGCGTTTATCAATATAAGATGTCATCTCTGATTTATATGTCGTAAACATAGGAACGTACATATTTGTTTATTTCAGTTCTTAAAAATTCATTTTTATTTGAATTCCATATTAGTCTTTTGATTGAAGCTATTTATTTTATCTTAAAACTGAATTTTAATCCTTGTTTTTTTACAGAAGAAGGAATCATAAACCTACAGCTTTATTTGAAAGGCGCGAACCTGGCTCTTTAATAACAAACCAAGTATACGGAGCGAATGCCATAGACAGAAATTGTTCTTTAATGAATGTGCGTCAATCAAGAGTGAATGAGTACGCAGAAATACCTTTAGACATAATTAATTCAGATGAAACCGTAGGAGATACTTATCAAACAATAGACATTTTACCTGAAGACAAGACTGGCGCGAAGAAATCGTATGATAACTTCAAATTATCAGAGACGGAATTTATTGATACAAACTACTCTCATATCGGTTTAAACAGTATGCGAAATAATACTCACGCTGATAATACATACTCTCATACACAATTGGAGAATGTGACACAGAAACCTGAAATAACTATCAATGGTGATGATACGTATAACAAGTTTAACACAACAACATTACCTCAAAGAAGATGTCAAGATACAGAAAGCTCAGACACTGAGTACAGCCATGCTCATGCTGGACGCCACGACCCTGAAAACGAGGCTGATAATTATTCTCATCTGAACACAAATATGCGAACACCCGGAACGTCTACCGAAAAACCGGAACACCAATGTGAAGATGGAATGACAAATAAGAATAGCAACATTCGACAGCTATCTGCTAAGGATCTTCCATCAAATACAGGATATGAATTCGCAAAAGATTTTGATAATCTGCAAACTAGAAGTGAAGCACCCGAGTACGCAAAGGTGACAAAAAAGAAAACTGCTTTTAACGAAGCTCATAATGCAGGTAAAGGTTACGAAACGGCTGTCGGTACAACACATAATTATCTTATTTTAGAACCAGACACAAATCCAGCACCCAGTTCAACATTGTTTAAAGTTGTTGAAGACGTGTCCGCGGAGACTAACGAAATGCCTGAGGCAGAAACGGGGCATGAATATTTCACATTAGAAAAACAAGATATCTAACCTTTTTAGCGTACAAAATACTTTGTTTGATATACATAGACTATTTTAAATATTTTGGATATTTAATACTATTAAAGTGTATGGACCGTGTAAAATGTCAATAGTATTACACTACCGAAAGCGACTTATCCAATATAGTTTTGACAGCTGTATACTCGTTCAATAAAATTCAATATTGTACTCATAAATGTATAATGACCTCATATCGCATGTTCTACTATAAAATCGTAGTAATAGTTTATAAACTTGACGACATTCTGGCGATTTGTTATGTAATTTGCTTTTAAATAAATCATACGTTTCATCGGTTGACATACTTTTTTTATTTATGGATATGATTTTACCAGGAGGTCCATTGTAATTTAGAAAAAAAAAGAATTTGAGTAACTGTTATCAAATAATCTAGGAAAGTAATGTGTATTGGATTAAGAAATATAGTTTTTAGTTATGAGGTACATTGAATTCATGAAATAGGGCAAAGAAAAATATGCTCAAGACATGCTCAAGGTCGGTCGATTGATTAATAAATAAACCAAGCAATCAAATCAGCCAGTCAGCAATCAGTTATCCAACCATCTGGTCAGTTAGTCAATCAATAACTAACCATATTAAATATTAAATGTTAGCAGACAAGTCATTGTAAAATTTATTCCTAAGAATGAAGTAATTATAAGTTATTAGAAGTAGTTATTAGATATAAGATGAAATAATTACTAAAATAAATTGAAGTAATTTTAAGATTAAAGATGAAGTAAATATAAGATACTAGATGAAATAAGACGAAGAAATCAATAGATATGACATGAAGTAATAAGTATATCTAAGGTAAAGAAATTAGTAGATAAAACGTGAATTAATTACTAGATGTAAAAAAGTAATTGTTAGATATATGAAGAAGCAATTGTTAGATATAAGATAAAGTGATTACTAACAATAAGCAGAAAACATAAAGAAAGTTTTTTGTCCAAACTCGGCAATTTACGTTGATTTTAATACTATACAAATTAAAGGAAGGAAATATGCACATACACTTAACAATTAGTTTTAAAATTCACTTTCATACTTGTAAAGATAAAATTGATTTTATAGCTTTAACTTTCCTCTCTTCACTGATGTAAACGTGATTATGTTGATATGTTTTTCCGACACAGTTAGTAATAGTTTAAATGTTCAAGGACATTCAATATTTGTTAGCTGTAACTTTAACGATGTTTACAAAATATAAAATATCGCTGTATTTATTCCGATTTTATGGTTATTGAAATCACTTATACATAAATTACAACATCTCCTTACCATTACAAAACTTCCTGGTTTAAATATGTAAAGACATTTTAAAAGCGGATCACAATAAATGAAGTAATATGGATGGGTTAATTCTACCGTTTACGCTGTTTATCGCTATTGTATGGGGTAAGTAATAATACACACGTCAAAAGAATAGAATTTAAGGACACAATATATTCGTATGTTCTTGCAGTGATGATATGATACTACATGTAATTTGTTCATATCAATAATTGATTTTGTTTTAAACTTTTTATGACATAAAGAGTTAAATTTAAGATTTTCGTAAATTTATTGCCGTCTTATTTCTTATAAGTACAGGTCTTACTTTCTATTGCAATGATAATCCTTGCGCTGGCTTTAGGTACATTCTTTGAGTATACAAGCAATTCGGATCTTTTATCGTGTGACCATCACAATATAGGGGCATCTGTGGCCGAGTGATTAAGGTCATTCAAAGCAAACCACTTGCTCCTCACCGTTATTGGTTCAAAACATCTAAGGTTCGGATCATTTAGGGACTTTGGATTCTGTGACAATTCAATACATTTAGCTTATGGAACATCGGTGGTTTTTCTCTGGTACCGGTACATGCCTGAAATAATGCGTCGATGGACACTTGAGGTTTTTTTTCACTAGTAAAGCTGAAAAGTCACTTTATGACTTTAACTGTGTTTTTCCAACGTAAACCTAACCAAAAGCACATCATAACATTGGCGTTCGGTGTAAAGTCAGATGAAAGAGATCAAAGTTCAATGAATATGTATACATTATACCTCAATATCCTGCCACACATGGTCAATAAAGATAAAAAGATAAGCGTCTAAATAACGGCTATTTTAAAGAACTTTGACTTCATTGTGAACAATAAAAGACATACATTAATTTAAGAAACATTCATTTACAAATTTAGGAAAAATGAGGATATTTGAGAACACATCATAATTGAATAATTACAAGAGAGATCTTATATGCTTTGTTGGTGGTGAAGAAATAGTGTTCGATTTCAAAAGAATAGAATGCACTTCTGCATTTAAATCTATAATACGTCTAAATTAACGTCAATAACTTTGTTTTGTAAATTAAAGATGAACTATCCAAAACAACATTCCGTAGTTACAAGCATGGGAAAGAAATAATTGATACGGTGTCGTTTGTGGGCCATTTAAGATATCGCCTGTTGACATGCTAGATTTTAAATTATCTTTTTTGTCGCCCTTTTTTTCATTTCATTTTAATAGATAAAGTACCTTCGCGAAAATGTAAATGTTTGCTGTAAATATATAGAGTACAAGAAAAATCTCTAAGTTGCCGTATATAAGCAAAAACGCTAATTTAAATTTAAATATACTCATATGGGACATCTTGATAAAGGTGTAGGATGCTCCAAAATTCGCCCGATTCCTTTAAAAAAATATCACTAACATACAGTGCAATCAACGGCATTTTCAAAAATGTCCAACAAACTGTCTGTCATACATTTAAATTTTTCACAAAATATATCCAAAGTTTCTTACTTGTTTGGTGCCAACTGTCAAACTCATATAACATAAATATATATATATATATATATAATATATAATATATATATATATATATATATATATTATATATATATATATATATATATACTATATATATATATATATATATGTTTGAAATGAAAAGTGCAGCATAAGAGATTATTACAAAATCTCGTTTGGAACATGTGTTATTCTAATTGGCTTCAAACAGGATATTGTAGATATTGTAGATTTCACGCCTGGTGTAACACAGCTACCTCTGTAAAATGCTATATCATGTAGATTTGATTAAATTTCAAGGGTATGCAAATTAATAATTTTTATTTAAACCATAGTTGTGCCAGCATATCCCAGTTAACAAATTTAGCGTTGAAATGGACTTTTTTTAATCATGAAAGGATTGCTTATGACTCATTTAACAGCAACATAGACTATAAACGAATACTAGAATGCAATTAAAATCTAAATCTGAACCAAAATTTAGTTTTTGAATTTAATAAGTTATGTATATGATACTAAATCTTCGAGACTGCTCTGTCGTGAAGGAGGTAGTTATATCGCCAAGGAGAAAGCTCTATAGTTAAAGGTCTATATAATTTGTATTTGTATTATACTATTCTGTAATTTCTTAACTGTTATTTGTTGTATTCTCTATTTACTTCCTTACATTTTTATCTATTATGACTAAATGAAGCCAACAATTGATGTTGATGGGAACTAAATCTGTAATAGAATAAATACTAGAATAATGTGATCTGAAGTCACATATGGTAGTATTTTATAAACATGGACATATACAAATGCAGGTGATTTCAGCATTGTTTGTATGTGCACTAGAGGATGGGGTCATTATAACATTATAGAGAAGGGGGTCAAAATAATATGTAATATGTATTGGACGATTGTCGGTCCTAAAGATTTAAAGGATATTGGTACAACGCGTGAAGAAACAAAGTTACCGTTTTTACCGCCTGTCTAAATTCATACTATGTTTGTTCATACAGTGAAACTTGGTAACAAGTTCCTCGTTCGGAAAAAATGGCATTTAGTTTGGCTTTATCCGAGGATTCTTATAAACAATACATGTATAAGAAAAACAGTATCATATAGATAATAAAAAGTTTACATGTTCGACGATTTGAAGATATAACTGTTACTTATTCTTACCATTAATTTATAGTCAAATTATACGTTTATATACTCGTACTTACAAATTCAGAGTTATGTATGTATGTTTTCAAAAAATATTAATATTAATTACAATACGATACTAGTTTATAAGCACCATTCTTGTAACATTATCTATTTTGAAGTCATATGCTGCTTCCGGTTTTGCCGCTTTAAGACGCATACATGTAGGTTTACTTTTTGTACTTATTTTTCTATCTCTCTGAGAATTGCAAATTTGTTTCTAATGTTAACGCCTAGCGTTTTCTGTCTGCCAAGGTTTTACACAAAGTGGGCAAACATAGGACAAATATTGAAGTTATAAACCTTGACCATTTTATTTACATAAAACGAGCGCATAATAAACGCACTCAACTTTATTTATTCAGGAAAATCAACAATACAAAATAACAACAATAATGAACAATAAATAATGGTTTGCCGAAAATAATGCAATCAAATTTGAAACATTTATTTTTATACACAAATGAGGAAAGTTACTTTTGAAGGGGTTCCATAACGTCCTGGTCAGGCAAACACTTAAAATCTAAAAAAAAACCTATTTGGCTTTCAAATTAATAAGTCTAAGTTCAAACTTTGTTCTTATGTATAAATTCGAATCGAAATGCGGACTAGACATTTAGACATGAGTTTGAGGTTAAGAAATACCTTAAATATCACTTTTTGAAAATAAACACCGAATAGCATTTACTAGATTCTGAACCTTGTCATATATATAACTTTAGTATTGAAACCGGAAAATATATTCAGAGGGAAGATGATCAATCCTTCTCCATGCATTTAAAAGTACATTATCTTCAAGTATTAATAAATATTGATAATCATGCAAAGACTCTTCTGTTAATTAACCACGTCCCCTTTGTACATGTATACTGGCGCATGCTAAACCATTGTAAAATGTTTAATGCTGAGTGAACTATTGTATTATATTATATTTCTTTAAAAACAAGATTAGCAATAATTTTTTTAATTTTAGTCGTTTATATGAATATGAATTTGAGAAGAGATGTAACTCTGTAAGTTACGTAGATATTCCTTGCAGAGTTGCCTCCCTTTCAATATCTAGGAGACCTAAAAATGAACACTTTTGTAGTTCAGTGTGGCCAGAAACACAAAAACCAAATATTTCAAAATATTTTTCACAGGCAGATAGCCAGATGCCACAACATTATTCAAGGTTTATATGACATACATTGAAGAATATAATAATTGCAAATGCATTGCTCCCAAAAAAAGTGACTTACAGCAATTTATATTTACTCCCAACCCAACAAAAATCACACCTGAAATATATTTAATACGGGACACCTTCATTGAAGGTGTAGGTATACTCCAGAATTTCGCCAGATTCCTTTAAAAAATATATCTAACACACAGTGCAATCAACGGCATTTGCAAAAATGTCCCCAAGAAAACTGTCGGTCATACGTATAAATTTCCCACATAATATAATCCAAGGTTTCTACTTGTTTTTGGCGCCAACTGTCAAAGCTTTGATTTTACTAACTTTTAGTTCCATTCGGAAATTCAGAAAATCCATACAAAGCTATTAAATGCTTAGTTTCGGGTAAAAACCCTAAAACAGTGCTAAGCTCCTACACACAAATAAAGAAAGAATTGCAGTGACAGAGAAATATCAAAGGTTTCCAGTACCCTCAAAAACACCATGTCTGAGTTATTGAAAACACAATTTGTCCGGCCATGGGGATTTGGATATGTCCCCTCGCCTCCTTATTCAGTCCTCTCCTGTAATTCTTGAAAAGACTTTTAATTTGTAAATTATGGCATTGAATTGTTTTATGTTTGTTATGTAAGGATGAGACTCAAATAAAGATTACAACAGAACAGACAGAAAAATTATTTTTAGATTTAAGCATTAAAGCTTATCAATCATTTCAACCATTAAAGATCCTGTATTGATGTTATTGATTGTAATTGATGTTTTACCATACTTTAGTGAAATTTTATATATGTATACAATTATGCCAATAAAAACAATTTTTCAAACATCGAAGAATATGTTAAAGATGAATTGTATTCTCAAATATTGGTGCACATTATATGTAATCATTAAAATATATGCATTCATTTCGTTAGTGGACTTTTATAGAAAATAAATTTCTGTTAAAAATACTTTATTATTTCTCTTTATTTACACGAAATGATATATTCGGTAATATCTTTATAAATGATGCTTTTTTGGAACATAACAATATCTGATAAATCATCTTAATTTCCAGATTTCTTATATATGATATAAAACCGTATAACATTACAGGATCATTAGTACTTCATAACCATATTAATAGAAACAAAATAAATATAGGGATACAAAAACATGAGGCTTTCACTCATATACCCTTGCGAGGTAGAGGGTATAATTATTTAACTTGTTTAATTGTTGCAATGAGAATTACATTTAATATAGCTGATATTTTTTTGCAAGTATTTCGTTTTAAATCCCTTTATTGAAAGAACTTCACAATAAAAATGGGAAAGTCTATGGAAAATGCATTTTTACTTTTTTTAACAAAAACTTATAATTTAAACCAGGATTGTTTCTAGTTTGTATATATTCTGGACCTCTCCTCACTCTCCTCCTCCGGTCACACACAATCAAAACTGATATTCATACTTCTTAAGTCATTGCTTGACCACTTAACGACAATTTCTGTCCTCCCTACTTATATGTCTAGTGTCATCCCCTTTCTCTATATATAAACTTATTTGGATATTTTGTGTCTTAGTTTTGTGCAGGGATGCCGTAAGAGTTTTTTGATTGTCTAAAATTAATAAATATGGAGACATTTCAAAATCTCTTTTATTCCTTGAATAGCAATTAGCTGTACTCGATTTTCGCCCCTTCTTTCCACTGGTGAAATGTACATATCCTTTTAAGACCGGGTGTGTAACTACATTCCAGAAATATGCGAACATTGATGCATCGAGTCTCAGAAAACTAGCAGGGGTCGTGGGGGTAACCGAGTTTGTTTTGCCATTTTTCACACTCTTAACATTTCAAATACTAGAGTAGTATAGTAATTATTGTTTTGTTATTTTTAAAACTATTTCATTAAGTTAAAATTCAGTACTTGCAAAATCCGTGGCTTTCTATATGGATTAATAAGAGGATATCTTCCGGTTTCTCCATTAAAGAGCTTAATTATTTGTTGTCATGTGGGTTGGATATGCAGTGTTTTTAAGAAAACAGTGTTTTTTTAAGAAACTTCGGCCTACGTGAAACTTTCCGATTTTATCAGGCAGGCGAAACTCCTCAAAGCTCGGAGCTATAATTCATAATGGGTTTAACATATGCATCAAGTAAGTCGAATGATATATTTATTTTGGAATGATTAGGTCTTTTGTAAGTTTATTTAAAGAGGAACATGTAGTAAATGCCGGTCAATTATTTTCTCGAAATGAAGCCTCACTGATGACAATATAAGATCAAGAAACGGAAAAATATCTGGACCTAGCGAAAGTTGGTGTAGCGCTGGTATCTGAGTTCGCTAAGAGTGAGTTGCACTGTAATTGTTTTAGAGTTAGCAATTTACTCCTGCTTAAAGATATACTATGCTCAAATTTGATTTTTTAAAAAATGTTAGTAGTTTGCTACACAGTCTCTTTGTATGTATAAAATAAACATGTTTCGACTTCATTTAAAGTAGATATGTTCTGTTTTTAACTGTACACACTATAGGTGGTCACAATATGAATATATAGTGTCATTAAAAAAACTGGCAGTTTTTAAAGAAAAGACCAACTTAACTTTGACCCGTAATAGGGAATGCAGCTTTCCATACATAGTTTATTCATTATTTTACTTCACCAATTAAACATATTTAGTGAAGAATTTCGATGGATTTCAATACATTTCTAAGATAAAAATATTTTACCCAAAAATGTGCATAGTATATCTTTAAGAGTTAATTAACATCATGAACAAAGTGGTTTTGTTTCTTTGTGTAACATGTCACAACTTCAGAATGATTTAAAACATATAAAACATGTGTAAAGTCTCACAACTAGATATACAGCAAGGGGCAGGACGTGAAGTGGTTGCACACCTGGTTCAAGCGAGCGATTTGGTTGCAAACTTGACAAAATGGCGAACACGGCGTGATTTTTTGAAACGGGTGAACGAATTTTTGCCAGGCAAGTGGGTTCTTTGTTATTTTGAAGTTCATTAGTATGTCTATTCCATAATGCAATATATATGCCACACTCGGTTAAAGGTTTCAGCATCCTAGATTCTGTTTTGACGAAGTTATTGAAGATATAAACTGATCATGAAGATATTTTGAAATTTGACATGTGACTGTTCTAGTCCGTTTTTCTCCTAATTTATTCGAATTTGTAAGCTATGAACTGCATTTAACATTAACAAAATATGTTTCTGTCAATGCTGTACAAATGGTTTAGTTCGCAAGTCCGAAGATAACGTTCAATACACAAAAATATCTTGTTCAAGCACATTTTGGTTGCAGACTTATACTTCAAGCATTTTTGGTTGCAAACTTTTGTGTCAATAATGTGGCATGCATATTTTTAGCGAGGAATTACTAATCTTTTTTTTAAATAATTAGCAACATTAAGGCAATTTTACCCGTTCATCTAATAAGAACAAGATATGTTTGTAAAACATGTATGCCCCCTATCAGCAGCCAATTAGTCATGTGATAAGGTTATTATGCATGACTTCTGACCCAGTGATCAAACAATTAATAAGGGTTATCAAGTATCTACTGGTCATGACCTTAACCTTTGACCCTTTGACCCAAAACTCAATAGGGGTCATCTGCTGGTCACGACCAATCATCATACAAAGTTTGAAGTTCCTAGGCCTAAGCGTTTTTAGTT
This sequence comes from Ruditapes philippinarum, assembly GCF_026571515.1. NCBI lineage: Eukaryota > Metazoa > Mollusca > Bivalvia > Venerida > Veneridae > Ruditapes > Ruditapes philippinarum. Next base: position 56,077 of record NW_026856027.1, read on the forward strand.
AATTGATCGGAAAACCGTTTTTACCTACAAGGTCAATGTGACCTTGACCTTTGACCCAAAATCAATAGGTCATCTGCTGGTCATGACCAATCACCATACCAAGTTTGAAGTTCCTAGGCCTAAGGGTTCTTTAGTTATTGATCGGAAACCGTTTTAACATACAAGTCAATGTGACCTTGACCTTTGACCCCAAAATCAATAGAGGGTCATCTGCCGGTCATGACCAATCACCATGCCAAGTTCGAAGTTCCTAGGCCGAAGTGTTCTTTAGTTATTGATCAGAAACCGTTTTTACTTACAATGTCAATGTGACCTTGACCTTTGACCCCTTGATCCCAAAATCAATAGGGGTAATCTGCTGGTCATGACAAATCACCATACCAAGTTTGAAATTCCTAGGCCTTAAAGTTCTTTAGTTTTTGATCAGAAACCGTTTTTACTTACAAGGTCAATGTGACCTTGACCTTTGACCCCTTGACCCAAAACTCAATAGGGGTCATCTGCTGGTCAAGACTAATCATCATACAAAGTTTGAAGTTCCTAGGCCTAAGCGTTTTAAGTTTATTGATCGGAAACCGTTTTTACCTACAAGGTCAATGTGACCTTGACCTTTGACCCCTTGACCCAAGTTTGAAGTTCCTAGGCCAAAGGGTTCTTAAGTTATTGAATGGAAAGCATTTTTACCTACAAGGTCAATGTGACCTTGCCCTTTGACCCCTTAACCCCAATATAAATAGGGGTCATCTGCAGGTCATGACCAATCACCATACCAAGTTTGAAGTTCCTAGGCCTTAAGGGTTCTTTAGTTATTTGATCGGAAAACCGTTTTACCTAGAGGTCAATGTGACCTTGACCTTTCACCCCTTGACCCAAAAATCAATAGGGGTCATCTACTGATCATGACCAATCACCATATCAAGTTTGAAGTCCCTAGGCCTAAGGGTTCTTTCGTTATTGATCAGAAACCGTTTTACCTACAAGGTCAATGTGACCTTGACCTTTGACCCCTTAACCCCAAATCAATAGGTCATCTGCTGGATATAACCAATCACCATACCAAGTTTGAAGTTCTTAGGCCTAAGGGTTCTTTTGTTATTGATCGGAATCGTTTTTTTAACATACAAGGTCAATGTGACCTTGACCTTTGACCCCTTGACCCCAAAATCAATAGGTCCTCTGCTGGTCGGGGGATGAACCAATCACCATACCAAGTTTGAAGTTCCTAGGGGGCCTAAGGGTTCTTTAGTTATTGATCAGAAAACCGTTTTTACCTACAAGGTCAATGTGACCTTGACCTTTGACCCCTTGACCCCAAAATCAATAGGGTCATCTCCTGGTCATAAACAATCACCATACCAAGTTTGAAGTTCCTAGACCTAAGGGTTCTTTGTTATTGATCGGAAACCGTTTTTACCCAAGAGGTCAATGTGACCTTGACCTTTGACCCCTTGACCCCAAAATCAATAGGGGTCATCTACTGATCATGACCAATCACCATACCAAGTTTGAAGTTCCTAGGCCTTAAGGTTCTTTAGTTATTGATCGGAAACCGATTTTGCTTGCAAGGTCAATGTGACCTTGACCTTTGACCCCTTGATCCCAAAATCAATAGGGGTCATCTACTGATCATGACCAATCACCATACCAAGTTTGAAGTTCCTAGGCCTTAAGGTTCTTTAGTTATTGATCGGAAACCGATTTTGCTTACAAGGTCAATGTGACCTTGACCTTTGACCCTTGACCCCAAAATCAATAGGGGTCATCTACTGATCATGACCAATCACCATACCAAGTTTGAAGTTCCTAGGCCTTAAGGTTCTTTAGTTATTGATCGGAAACCGATTTTTGCTTACAAGGTCAATGTGACCTTGACCTTTGACCCCTTGACCCCAAAATCAATAGGGGTCATCTACTGATCATGACCAATCACCATACCAAGTTTGAAGTTCCTAGGCCTTAAGGTTCTTTAGTTATTGATCGGAAACCGATTTTGCTTACAAGGTCAATGTGACCTTGACCTTTGACCCCTTGACCCCAAATCAATAGGGGTCATCTACTGATCATGACCAATCACCATACCAAGTTTGAAGTTCCTAGGCCTTAAGGTTCTTTAGTTATTTGATCGAAACCGTTTTGCTTACAAGGTCAATGTGACCTTGACCTTTGACCCCTTGAACCCCAAAATCAATAGGGGTCATCTACTGATCATGACCAATCACCATACCAAGTTTGAAGTTCCTAGGCTTAAGGTTCTTTAGTTATTGTTCGGAAACCGTTTTTGCTTACAAGGTCAATGTGACCTTGACCTTTGACCCTTTGACCCCCAAAATCAATAGGGGTCATCTACTGATCATGACCAATCACCATACCAAGTTTGAAGTTCCTAGGCCTTAAGGTCTTTAGTTATTGATCGGAAACCGATTTTGCTTACAAGGTCAATGTGACCTTGACCTTTGACCCTTGACCCCAAAATCAATAGGGGTCATCTACTGATCATGACCAATCACCATACCAAGTTTGAAGTTCCTAGGCCTTAAGGTTCTTTAGTTATTGATCGGAAACCGATTTTTGCTTACAAGGTCAATGTGACCTTGACCTTTGACCCCTTGACCCCAAAATCAATAGGGGTCATCTACTGATCATGACCAATCACCATACCAAGTTTGAAGTTTCCTAGGCCTTAAGGTTCTTTAGTTATTGATCGGAAACCGTTTTTGCTTACAAGGTCAATGTGACCTTGACCTTTGACCCCTTGACCCCAAAATCAATAGGGGTCATCTACTGATCATGACCAATCACCATACCAAGATTGAAGTTCCTAGGCCTTAAGGTTCTTTAGTTATTGTTCGGAAACCGTTTTTGCTTACAAGGTCAATGTGACCTTGACCTTTGACCCTTTGACCCCAAAATCAATAGGGGTCATCTACTGATCATGACCAATCACCATACCAAGTTTGAAGTTCCTAGGCCTTAAGGTTCTTTAGTTATTGATCGGAAACCGTTTTTGCTTACAAGGTCAATGTGACCTTGACCTTTGACCCCTTGACCCCAAAATTAATAGGGGTCATCTACTGATCATGACCAATCACCATACCAAGTTTGAAGTTCCTAGGCCTTAAGGTTCTTTAGTTATTGTTCGGAAAACCGTTTTTTGCTTACAAGGTCAATGTGACCTTGACCTTTGACCCTTTGACCCCAAAATCAATAGGGGTCATCTACTGATCATGACCAATCACCATACCAAGTTTGAAGTTCCTAGGCCTAAAGGTTCTTTAGTTATTGATCGGAAACCGTTTTTGCTTACAAGGTCAATGTGACCTTGACCTTTGACCCCTTGACCCCAAAATCAATAGGGGTCATCTACTGATCATGACCAATCACCATACCAAGTTTGAAGTTCCTAGGCCTTAAGGTTCTTTAGTTATTGATCGGAAACCGTTTTTGCTTACAAGGTCAATGTGACCTTGACCTTTGACCCCTTGACCCCAAAATCAATAGGGGTCATCTACTGGTCATGACCAATCACCATACCAAGTTTGAAGTTCCTAGGCCTAAGGGTTCTTTAGTTATCACTCGGAAACCATTTGGTCTACGGACCGACGGACCGACGGACCGACGGACCGACAAGTGCAAGCAATATACCCCCTTTTTTTCAAAATGGGGGCATAAATATATATACAAATTGTGCATGCGTGCAGATATACCCTAACGCAGGGTCTTTCAAATAGATATAAAACACAATGTGCTAAATTGAAGTTCAGTTGTGTTTATCTCTATCATTTTTTCTCCTCGATATACTTTTTTGATATCTTGGCATGAATATAACTGTAAAGGAAAAGAAGAAAAAAATAACAACAAACAGCTTTCATTATTGTCCTTTTTTGAGATTTGAAATAAATTTGATTATATAGTAGAAAAAACTATATTCACATTTTGACACAAGGACATTATTCACATGTTTCTTTAAATTGTTCCTTATTATTGACCAACCGAAACATCTCCCAAAATCCCTAACCCGAACAATGACTTAAAGTATTTTTGTCACGTATCAGTCAATGTAAATAACCAATCGTATATCATTTATATTATGATCTAATAATCTAAATCATTTTTAGAATACCAATTGACATATGATGTACATCAAATCCGAAATACATGTATTGTAATCAAGCATTTCATTACTTTTTGTTTGTAAAAATATTTTAAGTACATTTACATACATTTACATACTTTATGTCTAAAGCAACTGCTAATCTTTACATACGAAACAAACAAATAAACATTTCTTGTGGCTTTGGAAATTTTGCCGAGTAACATCGTATGTGTGCACATCAGTGGCACATGTCCTGATGTTTATGATGAAAATAATTCACTTACATACAACAGTCCTCTCACATACGTTTGTTTTGTATGTAGTTTTCATTTGCATTTTACATATGATGACATATTTTAGAATTGATGTATCAATAAATATTTTTCTATATGCTACTATTTTGTTTGCAGGCTTTTACTGATGATTATAGTATTGAACTGAGAACCATATAATTTGAAACCTATTTAGTGCATAATTGTTGTAAAAGAAGAAAGTATAAATAACATTATAACAAAAACAAGTAATAGAACATAAATGCCAATAATTGCCATTGAAAATAGGTTAATAAATATAACCTTCAACACTCCTTTTGCAAAGTTTTACTATGGATTTCAATAGAATAAGAATAAGTTTGCAACCAAAAATGCTTGAAGTATAAGTCTGCAACCAAAATGTGCTTGAACAAGATATTTTTGTGTATTGAACGTTATCTTCGGACTTGCGAACTAAACCATTTGTACAGCATTGACAGAAACATATTTTGTTATTGTTAAATGCAGTTCATAACTTACAAATTCGAATAAATTAGGAGAAAAACGGACCAGAACAGTCACATGTCAAATTTCAAAATATCTTCATGATCAGTTTATATCTTCAATAACTTCGTCAAAACAGAATCTAGGATGCTGAAACCTTTAACCGAGTGTGGCATATATATTGCATTATGGAATAGACATACTAATGAACTTCAAAATAACAAAGAAACCCACTTGCCTAGCAAAAATTCGTTCACCCGTTTCAAAAAATCACGCCGTGTTCGCCATTTTGTCAAGTTTGCAACCAAATCGCTCGCTTGAACCAAGTGTGCAACCACTTCACGTCCTGCCCCTTGTACAGGATATGCAGTCTCATATTTTGAAAATACGCAATCTCCAAACAAGAACTTGGCTTCTGGCGTTGATATTTTCTGCTTTTTCATAACATACGCACTATATCATATTCGGTCGTGTTTTTGGAAATATCAACGATATGTCGATTTGTCGAACAGAAACACATTTAAAAATCGACGGACTGGAAACCACGCTTTACGTTTTCCTACTCAATTTATCATACCTGCGAGTTTTAACCATCACATAGGATACCTTTTGAAATAAGCATATAACCAATATATATAGAGCTATCTCCTTGGCGACTCTCTCCTGTCTCACAAAATAAATACCTTAGATGTCCTGCGCAAGCTATGTTTTGGTTCTGGTTAAATTTGTATTGTATTTAGACATCAACGTATTCGATTTTAATCTGAAAATATGAAAATATTTAAACGAAAATATGAGGCAATAGCAAAACCGTACCTTTGTTGACAATCAAATTTGCCGACATGCACCAACTCGGAGTAGCGATAGAGCGATTTACCGTACACATCCGAAAGCCAAATTTGTTGTTTACCCGGCGTGAAATTTGTGAGTGGCGACATATCCTAAATTAATGCTCGAGGCAATCTCACTTCAAGATAGGACATATAACACATATTTCGCCTTTCTAAAACTCTAAAAATATTTCGTGAGAAATATTCATAGATAAAGAATTTTGTTAAACCAACAGCAATTTATATAAATATATTTTATTTCTTTTACAATTCCTACATTGAAGTGACTGCTAAGATAAGATAAGATAAGATAAGATAAGTTTTATTTCAAGTCGGCAAGTTTTCAACATTACAACATAAGCTCTAGGAGCTTTTATAACCGATTGTAAATAACATAAAGTATAAGATCAACAAAGACAAAACAGCTACAATAAAAAATAATTAGACATGTTAAATATACATCACATGCATAAAATAGACCTTTTAGGATATATTTATAAAAACGAATCATATGCTAAAAAACTAAAAAATGATAGTTTACCCAAATCTACATCACTAGCAAAGTCTAGTATCTAAAAATTTACTTAAAGTTCAATAATATACCGAGTAAACAATTAAAAATTTAATGAATTATTTAAATAAATAAATAAATAAAAAATACTAAAAAAAAAAAAAAAAAAAAAAAAAAAAAAAAAAAAAAACAACATACATTTTTATATATAATTTAAATATGAGAGACTATGGATTATCAGACTACACAAAGACAGAAGGTATTAAACATGTAAGTCATTAGTTGAACTCATTTAACAGCTAGCTTGAGTCATGCTGGAAAAGATAAGCAAAAAAAAAACAAAAACAAAAACAACAAAACAAAAAGCAAAAATCAAAACAAAAGATCACAAATAAAGCAACATCCTATCTAGAAACTAAATGATAATATTAACATAAGCAGGGAAGAATAGCAAAAACACATTTAAAGCAAGCAAAAAAAAAAAAAAAAAAAAAAAAAAACTGAAGAAGCTAAAGGATAAATGTGACCCAAAAGAAAATGTTCATACCCAGAAAAATAAATAAAAAAGTGGAGTAAATCAAGATATAGAAATTAGCTGCAAGCAATACATTTACACTGTTTACCATTCCAGGATGAAATTAACTTTTTAAACTGAGCAAAATTTGAACATTTTCTAAAATTTTCGGGTAGAGTATTCCATAAAGCAGGTGCAGCATACCTGAAAGATTTTTTACCTGTAGTTGTAGTTCTTACTTGCGGGATCTGCAAAATATTTGAATATTTAAAAAATTAATACCAGTAGTTTTCTTGACAATAAGGTCAGACAGAACAGCAGGAGACATATCATGAAAAATTTTAAAAGTTTCAATGGCCATAGCCCTCATTCTTCTTATTTTAGAGTTGGTATATTTAACTTTTATCAGCATATCTTCATAACTTGAATTAAAATCATTATAGACAAATCTGGGTGCTCTTTCCTGTAGTTTTTTCCATCTTGTTTGTATTATTTTCTGAACAGAAATGCCATGCCATAGGACAAAATTAAAATTGGACAAAATAAAAGTATGAAAGATTGTTAGCCTATTTGTTTGATTTAAATTGTGACCTATTCTTTTGAGGATGTTTAACTGATTAGCAGCTTTTTTACATATATTGCTTATGTGAAAATTAAAATTTAATTGTTGATCAATGTCGATGCCAAGGAGTTTTACAATTTCGTCACATGTTATTTCACTAGTATTAATTTTGAAAGCTGGGGATTTAGTGAAAGTTTTCTTCCCTACAGCAATAGCTTGAAATTTATCAGGTTAGCTTGCATTTTATTAAAATGAAACCAATTTATAAGATAGTTACTTTCTTGTTCTAAGGTACATATTAGTTCATCAAAATATTTAGTCCGAAAAGAAAGGGTATTGTCATCTGCATAGTTATATAAAGTACATTTTTTTATAAAGAAAAATATGTCATTTATGAAAATATTGAACAGTAGAGGGCCCAGGATTGATCCTTGAGGGACACCTTTGGATATATTAGCCCATGAACTTACAATATTGCCTATTTTTATTTGCTGTTTCCTGTTTGACAGATAAGATTGCATGAGGTTGGTGGCAGGGCCTGATAAGCCATATGCTTTTAGCTTATCTAAAAGAATGTCATGTGGCAGACAATCAAATGCCTTAGATAAGTCCATCAAAATTGCTGCCACATATTCATTGTTATCCAGGGCCTGTCTCCAGTCCTCAAGCAGTCTTAACAAAGTTAGTTTGACACCCATGGCCTTTCCTAAAAGCACATAAATAATTGTCAAATATATCATCAAAAAAAAAGCAGAGAGCTGATCAAATAATACCTTTTCAAAAAGTTTAGATGGAATAGGTAATAAACTTACTGGTCTATAGTTAGATTTGGTCATAGCGTCATTTTTTTTTGAAAAAAGTGGTTTTACTTGTGCTTGTTTTAATTTAGTCGGAAAAACTTGTGATTTGATTGAGATATTAATTAGATTTGTCAACGGTTCAACTAGTGATGGTTTACCTAGTTTAATAAATTTGGCTGAAATTTTATCTGCCCCTGTGGCCTTTTTAACATTTAGATTATTTATAAGTTTAGATATATTACTTTGTGATGTTTGTTCAAAGCTAAAGGCATCTTGTAAAAAATTTCTATCATTGATTTGAGCAATACTAGGATGATTTTCTACATTGTAATCATAATCTTTCCCTATAGATTCAGCTACATTTGTGAAAAAGATATTAAAAATTTCAGCAACTTCTGAGTCGTCTGATATAATATTATTATTTTCATTAAGTATAATTTTTGGCTGTTCTAGAGTACATTTATTTGATAAATATGGTTTGATTGTATCCCAGAATTCTGATGATTTGCATCCTCCTATACACCTTTCATTAAAATAATTGTTTATTGACTTTTTCTTTATCTTATTTACATGATTTCTAGCTTTTCTATATTGTTCCCATGTTTTGGAATTTTTACATTTTAAATATTTATTATAATACATTTTTTTGTTATATATTGCTTTTCTAAGTTCTCTATTCATGTATGCTGTAAAAAAATTCTATGCAGTAGCATACCTGTTTATCAATAGTATTTTAATTTTTCCCCTTTTTGCGAAGGGAAAATTTCCCGTTTTTTTCGACGGGGAAAGGGAAAAAAGGATAAAAAAATTTTGAAAAAGGGTGAAAATTAGTTTTTTTTGGGTATAATTTTTTAAATACATCAGCCCCCTTTCCCAAAAAAAATTGGGTTTTTCGGGAAAAAACGACAAAAAAAGGAAGTTAATGATGCAAACGGGGAAAGGCTCCGGGGTTTACAAATTTTAATCTTACAATAAAATACTTTTTTATACAAAAAAAGGGTTTAAATGTTTTTTATCGTAAAAAAATTTCTTTTTTCATTTTTACCCGTCTTAGTTATAGTTTAAAGTGGCGGGTTTCAAAAAACCCGGGCCCGTTTTGGATACTATAAATTGGGGGGCATGGGCAAAATTTCAAAAAATTTTTATTTTAGTTTAAAACTTTGATTGCCTTGCAAATTTTTTGGTGTACTTTTTGGTTTATCATTTTTTGAAAAATTTCCCTTATTGCAATCTTTTTCACTCTAAAAAATGTGAAAAAAACTAAAACCCACCCTTCCCGCAGGAAAAAAAAAATTTTCCCTTTTTATGAAAAGAAAACAGTGTTTAAAAAAGTTATAATAATGGAATTAGAAAAAATTTATTCCCTTTTTTGTAAAATTTGGGAAAAATACTTTTTAAAAGTAAAAATTTTTGGTAAAGAAAAAACAAAGTAAAAAAATTTTAAAGTGTTTTTTTGACTTCTTTTAAAAATCCCAAAATAATTTTTTTCCCATCCTTATTGAAAAAATTACAAAACCCAAAAAAAGAAATGAAAAAAATTAAAATTTTAAATAAAAATTTTAAAGGGAAATTTAAATTTTGTACGAAAAATACTAATATGTCTTTTAAGTTTGTTTTTCTATTTTCCTCGTACTTTTGAAAACAAAGGGCTTTCCCCGGGCCCCCAGATCATCCAAATAAGTCATTCAGATACGATCCCTATCATTTATTGCTGTGTATTTGTTCGTACATGCGGCTGTGCGTCCGTGTGTGTGTTTGTGTGTGTGTTTCGACAATAACACGTTTTGTCTTTTTTCATATTTTTTTTCAGAAAAGAAATGTACTTCGAAAATAACGTCATCGACTACAGTTTCTTCTGAAACACTGCCTTCAGTTTCGTCAACAGGTACGCTCTGTCTTAGGAAAAAAATGCTAATTACATTCCGCAAATCGGAAAAAAATGAATGCATTGCTTTCATTAAGACAATTAATACAAAGCTGTCGCAATTTATGCAAAGCTTATACAGGGGTGATAGAATTTCAATAGTGGTCAGCTTTTTGAATAAACACGAGTTTTTCTGACACGATTTAATCAACAAAATTTATGATTTACCTTTAATGGTAATAGTGAACCGATTTTGTAAATTTTAAAACTTTTTTAATAGTAACAGAAATTTTAAAATTAAAAATTTTAAAAACTTCCTACATTTTTATTGTTTTTCCCCTGAAAGATATTTTGGGGAAAGATTTTAATTTTGTAAATGAACCCTTTTGTTTTTTTTTGGGGCCTTGTTTTGAATATTTTGCCAAAAAATACACAACTGTAAAGGAGTCCCCAAAAATAAATTTTCCCGGGGTAAGGGCCCGGGGAAGAAAAACAGAAAGAATATTGGGGAAACCCGACACGATAAAAGTAAAAAAGAAATATGGGGAAACGACACGAAAAAATTTTTAAGAACCCAGTTTGGGAAAACTGAAAACGATAAAAAGGGAAAAAGAAATAGTGGTTTAAACGAACGTATAAAAGTAAAAAGAAGTACATAGTTTTTTTTTAACCTTAAAACCCCCGCTGAAATTTTTTGTCCTTAACTTTCCTTGATTTTAGTTGGAAACCCTTCAAATTTTAACTTAAGGGAAAAAAGTATAAAAAATATGAATTTTGGTTTCCCCCCAGTATAGAGGCCCCGGGGGAAGACCCACCCCCCGATCTATTCTAAGGAAAAAGGCCCAAACCCTTATAAAATTCCCAAGAAAAATATCATAGCATGATAAAAAAAAATTGTTTTTCAAAGAAATGATCCTCGAAAATTAAAAACACAAAAAAATAAAATTTCAGAAATTTGTTAATGGAAAAATCTTGGTTTAAAAGGGGGGAAGTGAATTTAAAGAACGTTTAAAAATTTTTTTGAATCTTTCTCAATACCATAGCATTTTCGGGAAAATATTCTAAACTATTCAAAAATTTGAAATTTTAAATTTTGATAAAAAAATCCAAAACTGCAAGCACCGCTTGAAGATATTTCCATATAAGCACAAATATAGTTTACCGAATTTTACTTTACAAAGTCAAAGAAGTTAGACAAAATAATAATGCTCAGTGTGTAGAGGGGTAAATGATCTTTACACATCAAACGAAAACTGTCGAAAAATATATTCGTTTATATATGATATATTCATATGTTAAATGCAAACCTTTTATTGTAAGATTTAATATTGAAGTCTGCTTAAGCTGGTGCTAGGAGGCAGTAATGAACAGGCTCAATCAACCGAGCCTGCAACATTTTCAATTTTGACGTGTTTCTTTAAGGGTTCTTCTTTTCAGTGACTGCCGCGCAAGTTCCACAGAAAAAATCGGGTATGTTTAAATTGATTTAATGCAAAAATCAAGTCTTTGTACTGATGATGCTACTCTTGATACTTAATGGTACATATATGATTTAAACTTTCACGATCTCTGATAAGATGCATAAATGATACTTTAGGGTGAAGATATAAAGATAGTTCTAATATTGTTATACAAAATATAACAGCTATAACTTTTCGGAAAGATAGATAAACACTTTTAAAAGTGACTGATCATTCAGTTCTATTTTTAAAAAAATATGGGTTTTAGTCATATCATGTTAGATATTATATTAGGAATATTTATTTGCTTAAAACGCTTTCTTAAGTCAGTTTTTTTGGTGTGTTCGTGGCCGAGTGGTTTATGTCGTTGGCTTCAAACCACTCCGCCCTCACTGCTTTGGGCTTTTATCCCAACAAACACTTTAGATACTTTCATGTGCTGAAGTTAACCAGCTTACGGAAAACCAGTGGTTTGTGCCTGAAATAATGTATAAAATGGCACTTGAGGTCTTCTACCACCAGTTAAACTGGAAAGTCGCCATATGACCTATACTGAATAAAATTATCACAAAAAGCTATACAAAATATACAAAATATAAAAAAATACAACATACTTTGACATATCATTTTTTCAATAATAGGATAATTATATCTTAAACATTTGAAGATTTACTTTGACATCTATACATGTATTTTAGAATTATCTTCTTAACACACAGCAGTTATAATACCCGACATTAAATCATAGTAAGACAGTCAGCGTTGTTTTCATACATTCTAACTTCATCATAATCTAATTTATTGTTTATCAAAATAGTTTTATATAGATACATTCAAGAATTATTAATGATTTTTTATTGCAAATATTCTCCTGCTTAGCTAAATAGGGAGAGTATTGGATTATGGGTAGCTAGTGAGGCGAAATTACTAGGTTGATGCAACGTAAAACCCAACAAAAAATAATTAAAAAAAAATACAATAATTTTATAAAACAAAAAACAATTTGCCTACACAGTATTATGGGAAGAGATCAATCATATTTACTTTTACCTGACATTATCTTTAGTGCTTTCTTTATGAATACAGAGGTGTCAAACAAGATTTGGTATAATGCTACGTCAAAAACTCACAAAGGAAATACGCCAAACGTTTGAATAGAAAATCCACAATATTCGTGTACGAAATTCACCTATGTGGTATTACTCTAAAAATCCTCTGATTAAAGTTATTTGAATTTCTTTCCAGAGATAAACGCTGTATACATTGCAGCTCCAGTTGCCTCTTGTCTTGTTGTTTTGATGGTGCTTCTTTTATTTCTTTGGTGGCGGTAAGTGTAACATAAGAGGTTCATATCAAATAGAATAGAATAGAATATTTATATGAAACTTTAGAGACTACTAAAGATAATTAAATATTTAAAAAAATGATATCATCACGCCTGCAGCAATTCGACTAAATAGTTTGTGATTTATAGGATATCTATTTTTACGCATTGGAATAATTCCTGTAATCAACTATATTATAAAATCTGCTCAGATAAATGGCATTTGTAGAATATAGAATGATACCAGGTTGTTTATATTACAGACATAATAAATGTAATCTCTCTGGTACGCTGCGAACACTAAGGAAACGACACCCGGGTACATTGATTACAAATAAGACATACAAAGCAAGCGGTATGGGTAGACATAGGTCCATGGATGTAATACGTCAGTCTGAAGTTAATGAGTATGCAGAAATATCTTTAGATAACATGAATACTGACAATCCCATGGGAGATGATTATCAAGAAATAAAGGAAACAAATGATGATAAAACTGACAGAAATAAATCGTATGCACATATTAAGCTATCAGACACGGACTTTGTTGGTACGAATGATACGAACTACTCTCATATAGATATTGGAAAGGGGGGAAATAGCATACAATTCGATAAAACATACGCACATTCAAACGCAGTTGATGCGTCAAATAAACCTGAAATGAGCTGGAAGGATAATTTCGAGACATACAACAAGTTGAACACTGTGATTCTGACGGAGAAAAGAGTACAAGACGGCGAAGACACTGACACAGAGTATAACCATGCTCATTCCGGAGGTCAAGATCCAAAATATGAAGAGAACAACTATTCGCATCTGGCTTGTGAAGCTACCTCGAAGTCGGCATCACAAGAATCTGAAGAATCTGCTGATAGTAACAAATACGAAGACAGAAACAAAACCAGTGCAAACAAAAACATTACTCAGCTATCCAAAGGCACTTGTCTAGATACAGATTATGAATTTGCAAAAGATAATGACGATCTTGGTAGCAGTGGAGTGTCTGAATTTGCGAAGGAAACACACCAGATATTTGATGGAACAATGCATGACTATTTCATCTTAGTGCCGGACCCAGCAGTAGATATGAAATCCTTTCATGTTGTTGAAGATAAACTCGGCGAAAAGGAACATGAAAACCACGAACAAAAGAATCATGATTATTTCGTATTGGAGAAAACTGATGCATTAACTCATTAAATAAAAAGTTTTATATTATCTGCTTAACAGAATTATAATGTAGATTAATGTGGAATAAAATAGGGTCTCGTTTAAGCATAAAAGTGTTAATTGATATTGATCTGGTGTGCTAAATGAACTATACGGTCAACATTTAAGTAACTTTATCATTATTAAATTTATATTCTTATAGAATACAAGTATATAATGACATGCCTGGTTATTCAATCATAAGACATTACGTGTATATAAAGAATTTATCACTTTACGGATTTTATTGTCATATTTGAAGCGAAATAAAGTAGTGTTATTTGTAAATAAAAAAATCACCATCAGCAGAAGTGTGTAATCTGTAAGTTAGTTCTCTATTAAAACATTATTATAATATAAACGTGAGTTTTTGAAAATCTTATTCACATTTATCAATAGGACGTAAGTATCGGCCTGTGTGTCAGTGTTAGTTTATAATCATATTTTACTTCGTACATCGAAATCCTTCCGTTAAATATAGTTTCATTAGATGACATTGTATGATTTAATGTAATAAACCTATTACGTAATTATTTGCATATCAAATGTTTCATTGAAAGATTGGCTGTCGTAAAAAGATTTTTTGGGTGTTTAATCTCCCTCCCTTGAACCCTCTCCCTATTATTGTTCCGTACCCTGCTGAATGCTGAGTGTCTTGCTGATGAGCATGTGTGGCTGGGTCGGAAGTCGGAAGCTACGTTCTCCTTTCAACGTCGCCATACCTTGTTGATCTTTGTACTCATTTTACTTTCAAAGGTCACAAGAAGCTCAAGATTTAATACTTCATAAAAATCATTTTAAATAGTTCTTTATTAAATGACACAGATGATAAGATAGAAATCGACCTAAATTGTCACGTCATTTATGACGATTTCTTTGCTTAGTTTTGATATTTCGATTTTCGTTGTTTTAATGCAGCATGCCTCCAGATTGATCCTAACTTTCATGAAAATTTTGAAAATGTTTAAGAAGTAAAATATTATGAAGTAAACAAAGAAAGTAATTTTCAAATTGCAAACAGCACTTACAGTCCATGGAAATTACTAAAAAGAGGTCAAAATATGCAAAATTAATCGTTACTGCGTTAGTAACGCAGTAAAAATTTGGTGATAAATACTGCAAAATCAGTCATGTATCGCACAAAACATATTAATTATTATTTGAATATTGAATCTTTTTAAATAAACAGTTGAATTATGTTAAGTGACAAAATAAATTATAAATTGTCCACTTCTGTCGGATTTCACTGATGGAATGTCAATTATTTGGATCACGTTCAAGTTTAGCATCCTCACTAATTGTATGAGGCTCATATATTGCAATCAATACAGAGTTGATCTTGAAGACAGTGTTATGATGATAATAAAATAAAGCTATAATCATGCATGTGAAAGTTAAGAATGTAAACTATGATTAAAAAAATGTTTGTGGTGCTGCATGTCAAAATTCAATTGAACAGTATTTAGCTGTGAAATAGTGTAAAATAGAAAAAAAAGTTTGTATAGTTCATGTAATTATTTTTGTTCTTCGACTCTTACTTCAAAATATATTATGTTCATCTTTGGGGACACATATTTTTATCGCGGATATCTAATAAAATGTATGAAATTCTCACTCAATATGTCTCATTTGAATAAAAGAATGTACGGCTAATCTCAGCTATTATTCATAATAACCCTGGACTTATACGGGTTGAAAGTAATACAACCACGTGGTTTTAGATGTACTCGTATAGTATATAAAAACCGAGGGTGTAATATTTGATATTGTACCGGTATAACAAATATACATATTTAAAATGCAAAGGAAAAGAATGTCGGTAAAATAATGATTGAACATATGTCTAATAATAATAATCAATTTAAAAATGCTCACTGATGTATAATTATAACCGACTCCTAACTATTGTCAGCGCGTAGACAGTGTGTACTTTAGATTCTACAACCATAGTTATAAGTATGTATAGTATGACGTGTTTACTTTAATACATATATATATATATATATATATATATATATATATATATATATATAAATCAACTTCATTTAAATGGACTTTTACTCATTCATGTATCGGAATAATCTAAGCCAACAACGCCTACCATTTTAATGACTATTTGTTTACATATGTAGCTTCTTAACGTAGGTTAGACCAAAGAACCGCATCCGTTCTGTGTATTCTTACTATTGTGTTCGAGGTCCTCATTCGAAGTTCGACGGAAAGAGCCGAAAAGTTGCGATTGGTAGCGGAATGGTGTCGGAGGTTGCGTTCTTTGAACGTCGCCTTGCCTTTTTGATCTTTGATCTAATATTGTATAGGCAACTGAATTAAAATGGACAAAACTGTTTAAATATTAGATAAGTGTTAATTTCCTTGTAATGTATCATGACTTACTTAAGGTTTTATCATGCTATAATTAAGTGGGAGGACACGATTACGATTATTAACTAATACAACCGGATCTCATTTCAACTTTCTTAATTTACTTCTTATTTTGCATAGATGTCAGTATTATAATATGATATGGATAAAATCATGTTGTATATTCTTTTTCTATTCCATGGTATGTAAATTTGCATTGTTAAAATGAAACAAGTCTAATTTTTTTATTTATTTATTTACTTATTTTAATAAACTTGATATTTAACGTATTGAATATCAAATGAGAATCGATCAAGTAAAAATGTTATTGTGACATAAAATCCTATTAAATACCTCCCCTCAAATTAAAATTACTATTATATTTTTCAAACGTTCGATACAAAAGTTTTGTCCAATATTTTTCAGGATTTATTTTCGGAGGTGCAAAGACAGATCTAACAGATTGTTATTACGGGCCAAAATATGAAGTCTGTGGTATGATTGATTGTTTTCTATTAATAGAAATGGAATCTCTTCCTTATTTTAAATGCTACAGCAAGTTATTTTTTAACCAAGTAATATGCTTAATTTGCAGTTCTCTCATGTATTTCCTTATTTTCAATATGTTATAGCATATCAACTATATTTCTTCTATTTCACTGTATGTTATGTAATTATAACACCCATTTCTCCTTATTTGCAGACTTTAACCTATACATTTTACTACTCAT
Source organism: Ruditapes philippinarum (assembly GCF_026571515.1). Classification (NCBI taxonomy): domain Eukaryota; kingdom Metazoa; phylum Mollusca; class Bivalvia; order Venerida; family Veneridae; genus Ruditapes; species Ruditapes philippinarum. Next base: position 73,094 of record NW_026856027.1, read on the forward strand.
AATTCGCACTGTGTAATAATAATTCGTCTGAACATTTCTTCTTATGTGAACAATGTATTGGCTAAGCACATACACTCGAAGTATACATACGATATACGTATTTTTCCAACGTAACTGCTACTTCTCCATAATTAACCACATTTATTTACCATATTTGCACTTTTCAATAATGATTATACTGTTTTATCCATATCTTAAGTATTAAATGATTAACCACATTTGGTGTGTTGATGTCACTTCTGACGTCATATGACGTCATTCATTTAGTGGACTCGTGAGAATAGGTCTTAATACAATCAACTCGAGCGATACACATTCGATTTTTATCGTTTTATGACCTATTATCCATTTCTTGATTGATGCCGTATGTTAGCATATGTCAGCTGTAGCTTTTTGTTTTCATATGTTATAATGTCCTTGCTAGATTTATTATTCTATTTTTTTTCTGTACGTAATCATGTACATACAATGTCTTTGTTTTCATATGTTATGATGTACTCTGGCATTTCTCTGTTTTCAGTGTCAGTGTAAAATTGAACTGGTGATTTCTCTTTGCTTGCAATTTGTAATTTTGTCTTAAAAATTTCTCTTGGCTTGCAGTGTGTAATTTTGTCCTGGAAATATCATTCGGCTTGCAATTTATAATTGCTGCCTGAAAATTTCTCATGACTTGCAATTTGTAATTTTGTCCTGAAACTTTTCCTTTGCTTGCAATCTATAGTTGTTTCCGAAAATTTTCTCTGGGTTTGAAATACGTAATTGTGCCCTGAACAATTCTCTTTGCTTGTGATATGTAATGTCAGTACTGGCAATTTATATTTACTTGTAATATGTAATTGTGTCCAGACAATTTCAATACACTTGACTTGTAATATGTTCATGATTACATGATAAATTAGCCATATCTCTTCGTATTTAGTATTTTAGCATTTACTGGTATTTTTTTCTTGTATCAAAAATGCAATGATTTCCTGGTAATTAATAATTTGATATACGAGGTATGTTCAAAAATTTCGTGGACTTTTGCTGTCAATTTTTATATGGTTCTAGAAAATCAACTTGGTTGATATGTATTAAAAGTGTGTTTTTCTTTCTATAAGTTAGTTGTAAATTTATTTCAAAATTTTATTTCTTCCACAATCTATGTGCATTTTAATAACCATAGCAACGCAACATCGGCGCAAGCCGAAATTTTCATACAACGTTTAACTTCAAACCCCTACTGAATTAAATAAAGCGGTTACTTTCAAGTGAAAATGCGGGAAATCGTCAAATAACATTTATATGACGTCATATCAAAATATGACGTAATTTCAACGTTTAAAATGGTTAGGACCAAATGTTGTTCATAAGATGAGAAATCAGAGATATCGTCAAAATGACGTCAAACGAAAGGTCTGAAGTACGCGCCGTAATAAAGTTTTGCTCAGATCTTGGTAAAACTCCAACACAAACCTACAAAATGATTCAAACAGCTAGAGGACATAACTCTGTGTCACGTTCATTAGTTTTAAGTGGCACAAACGTTTTTTTGATGGGAGAGAAAGCACAGAAGATGACAATAGGTCCGGAAGACGGATGTCTATCGGCGCGTCAAAGCGCCGAATGTTGGATGACGCACTAAAAAAAGATCGACGCCTAACGGTGCGGGAGTTGTGTGACATAACTGGACTCAGTACAGGAAGTGTACACAACATACTCACTAAGCAAATGAATATGAGAAAGGTAAGTTGTTGTTGTTGTTATTTTTGTCTTTCTTGTTCCTTTCTTCATTAAATGTTGATATAATTTAAAATATTTACCAATTGATAAAAAAAAAATTCCCGATGAAAAATCAATACTTATTAAATGTGAAAAACACGGAAAACTTTATGCATAATGCACACATCGCATATATTAAATCTTTAAAATCGGTGTTAAACATGCATATTGAACATTTGCCTTCATAGAACAATTACTAAAACACTGCATATTGATTTATGATATTATGTTTATTTTCAGGTTCACGCAAGATGGGTACCACGCTTATTGAAAGATCACGAGATGGAAAGAAGAGTAAAAGATTCAAGAATGTTTCTGCAAGAGTATCAGCGTTTGGGTGACAGCTTTCTAGACTCCATAATCACCACTGACGAGACCTGGCTTTTTCTACACGACCCAGAAACGAAAACGCAGTCCGCAGTTTGGCGTCGTTCAGGCTCTCCTCCACCCATGAAAGCCCGTGCGATACGGTCTGCAGGCAAGCAAATGTATGTGATGTTTGCTGACAGGAAAGGAATGATCCTCTGCCATGCTGTTCCGATACATACGCACATCAATGCAGATTATTATTCAAAGGTATACTGGGCAGGAACCAGTTTCCGGACAATACCAGTTTCCGGAAAAGTACTATAACGGCTTAATTTTGGCTTTATCGATGACGATCAGCATTATATGTCATGAAGATGCTTGGTTTATTTGTTTGAGAAAATAAATTTCCTTCCAAGTTGATACATCATTAAAATTTCGTGAGGATATCTTACATGTGTTTTAAAAACAGCCTTATATCCCTTTGGGTATGTAATTTGTTCTGCGCATGCGCAATATTTTGTTTATTTCGGGATATAATTTGGGGTAGCAATTAATGCACAATGTACTTCATTCGAAGTTCATTGGGTCTAATTCCCCAGAGCTAAATCTGTAACGTATCGGAAAATGGTGTTTAGCTAGGTTACTCCACTTTCGCACTTCGTTGCTGCCGTACACACAAAAATATCCGTTTTATTTTTCAGTCATTCCGAGACCCATCACGTGATTGTTATTTTTCCTATCATAAACATTTTTCAGTAAATCAGCTTAATTATATAAGAAAGCTAATATGTGAGAAGAAATTTTTTGTTACATTAGAATAATTATCAGTTAAAAACAGATATGAATAGCAGCTTAATATATGTCCGGAAACTGGTTCTGCAAGAGTGAACAATTTACACTTTTGATAACCTAATTTAACCCTTCAGTTTGTACATTGCTTATGTCACCAGACAGTATTAATTGTGTTATCGGAAGTAGTTAGAGCTCAGGTTTTTGGTAATGTTAGTTTTATTAATGCATGTTTATTATTAAAAAATAGACAATTAAAAAAACTCGAATTCTGTCCGGAAACTGGTTCCTGCCCAGTATATATATAATTTATATTTTATTTTAGTTCCTTCATTTAATGTAGCATGCAAGTTTTATTGCAATCACATGATGAGTTTGTTTTATGTTTTTTATAATAATGTCAGAAAATTATCGTAGTTGTAGGAAAATAGATATATACAAACATATATATATATATTTAAATCATCACAAATAATAAATTAAATGTTATTTATAAACACGTGTTTGATTATTTTAAGAAGAAAAACAATTCTTTTCACATTGATATCTGTAGTGAAAATTGTGTACGCTTCTTTATTTGAACAGGTGTTACGCCGTGACTTAGTGTACGCACTTCAAAAAAAAAAGAGACCGGGTGTTCGGCTTGAAAGTTTCAGGTTTCACCAGGATAATGCTCCACCGCATACTGCTGCCACCACAAAACTGGAGCTCGATGTTCTAGGTTTTCAACAATTAACCCATGCTCCATATTCACCTGACTTGGCTCCTTTCGATTATGCTATATTCCCTCACATAAAGAACATGCTTAAGGGCCATCGATTTGAGAATTTGAAAGAATTAAATAAACAGACTGTATCAATCATACGACAGATAACAAAAGAGTGGTTTGATAGTGTTTTTAAAATGTGGATTCATCGGCATCAACGATGTATAGAGTGTAATGGACGGTACTTTGAAAAATTGTGAAAGAATGAAGATGTATCTGTCTATATTTGTCGACGACGTCAACGACGTTATTTGTTGACGTGATAATTACACCGTATTGTGCGCCGGTTATGTTATATGTATGTTAGTTCTGTTTTCCTTGTTGATGTAATTTTATAGTTTTGTAGTTCATATTGGTATGTATCTGTTGGGATGATAATGGTCTATCCAACAATGTATGTTTTATGTAATTTCAATAAACGAGTTAAAAGTTATACGGTTTGTCCACGAACTTTTTGAACACCCCTCGTATACGTAATTATGTACAAGGTATTTGCCTTTTTCAGTTTCTTTAATTATAATACTGGCAATTTCTCTTGTTGCAGTATGAAATGTTGAAATGACATTTTCTTTTTGTTGCAGCTCAAAATGTTGAAAAGGCAATTTCTCATTACTAGCAGAATGTAATGTTGAAATAGTTATTTCTCTTGACTTGCAGGATGTTATGATTTACTGGTTATTTGTCTTTGTTGAAGTATGTAATGTTAAATTGACAAATTTGTTTTGTTGTTTGTATGCAATATTGACATGGCAATTTCTTTTTGTTGCAGTATGTAACATTATACTAGAAGTTTCTGCTTTCTTGCAACGTGTTGGCTTGGCTATTTGTATTTGATTTCAGTATGTTTATCATGCACTTGCCATTTTTGTTTGCTTTCAGTGTGTAGTGATGTACCGATTAATCCTCCGTATGGCTCTATTGAGCTTGTGGATCGGACACGAGGAACGTATAAATGTGATAAAGGCTACGCTTTAAAAGTCTATGCAGTAATTCGATGTCTTAAGGGAGGAAAACACAGATCAAATTATTGGAATGCATCTGAAAGTGCTTGTGCAGCTATAGGTAAAAAAGGTTATAAATAAGAAACAAATTCTAATTTCGACTGGCAATGGCTCAAAGTGATTGGAATTAATACAAATCTAACTGAACAAATAGAATAATGATTTATATAGGGGCACAAAAAAGTATTAATTCCGACAATTTGCACGGTCTCGTTAACCATAAAGTATCTCTGTATGCTTCCCCTGTCATATTTTATTTAATAACATCATGATGTAAAACATTCCCTAGTTTCAGCACAACATTTTGAGGGAAATACAGTAGGAATATACCATTTTGTTTTTGATGATGAATAAAAAATAAATAAATGATGTTATTCGGATTGCCTTCGATTCGGATTGCCTACACATACTTTAATATATATTTCAGGTTTAAACAACATATCGGCTACCTGTAGTTTACAAGTTTATATTTTTAATTGTGAAGGATAACGTTCACAGTACCTGTATAAAAGAAAAAAATGTTTATCTATTTGTTGACAAAGTGAAATCTCAGTAACTTAAAATATCCTGTCATGTTTTGGTATTTCCTCTGTTTAAAATGTCATGCTTCCTCATTTACAGACGACTGTAATCCCTCTCCATCTTATAAATCAGATATATGCATTGATGAAATTGAGGACTTTACATGTATTTGTTTCCCTGGATATACAGGCAAAAACTGCTCTGAAAGAAAGTTAATTATGCAACATAAGCAACACGTTCGTTATTTGTCAGAAAGCGTACAATCATTCTGTTTAAATCAAAAAATATATTTTACAGTTTCGTATTTCGTATCTCATTTAAATTGGTATCTGGCTTATTGAAGCGATAGTGAAAGGTTCTAATCATTTTTATTTATCTACTTTTGCAACTTTACTCCATCTTGTTATTTTTTGACTCTTACCTCTGTTTTATTTTAGCGTATAGATGTAGCTAAATATATTGATATGGTGTTTTACAATAAGGTCGGTGGGTGTTTCTTTATTAGCGCATTAATGTTATATTTATATTTCATTATATCAATATTATTAATTGCATAGATCTTTTTATATAGGTTAAAATGTGAGTCACTGTTTCAATTATTCACACTTAAATGTTAAACTGTTTTAAAGAAATATTCAGTTCAGTCAAAACAGAACCATCTTCTATAAAGACATCAAAAACAACACCATCCAGGCAGCCTTTAATGACTTCAACTGTAATTGCTACTTCAATTTCAGGTACTCATTATTATTATATTAACACGCCATAATTGTTTTCCTTGGTATATTCCGTTTAACTTGTTTTTTTTTTTCGGTTTATCAAATTATGATGATTACTACAATATCCCGATGAACAGGAAATGCTATTTTTATTCTTATTATCTACGATTATTTTCTTAAGGTTATCAGATTTAATTAAAATTAATTAAAATTTCATTTTAAGCGCTTTAATTAAAGATGTCATTGATTTATTATAAAATTATTTCCTATGGTATAATTTCTTTAAAAAATACAACAAATATTGACACATCCTTTTATTTCCAAGTCTTTGTGGTTATATGATAACAATACTTCGAATGTTGGGTAGAGTGACTCGCTTTCTTTGATAATGACAAAAATATTTTAGAATATAGTTGTCGTAAAGTAAACACACATCAGTAATCCACGATATAAAACATAGTGTGAGAGTCACCTTTGTTTACATACATTTTAAAATTCTTATAATAAAATTTAATTTTATAAAAGTACTTTTATATTGAACTTCATTCAAAAGTTATAAAGAGACTATTGGGTCTGGGTCGCTGGTTCGAACATCGGACGAGGCGAAATTTCTTCATGAATTTATCTAGGACATTGAAACTATTGGTGAGTTTTTTCTTATCGCCAGTTCATTTTCGAAGAAGCTGTTTTATCAAGGAAAGCTGGTTACGTAGATCTACCGCCAAGATATATAACTAGAATGTGTTACATTCCGTTTCAAAACCAACCAGAATAAAAACACACACAAAAAATGTTTTTGCAATGATATACATATTTATCTAACCATTTCTCCCATAAAAATCAATCTTACGTAAAATGTCTTAACATTCTAAATCTATTTATAACATTAACAAGCACTTTTATAAACAGTAATACTTGCTATAATGATATTACTGAGTCATACCTTACGATGTTTAATTATATATTCTCCTTACTAAGTCACTGGAGAAACAGACTTAGATGTCGACAATGAAAGACCTGTATACGTATGGTACATTGTAGGAGCAACCGTAGTCTGCATTTTAGGCATTATACTTGTTGTTGCTACAGTTCTAATTGTACGCCGGTAAGTTTATTTGTCATTTTCTCTAAAATTTTATTGTATGAAATGTTTAAAATATAATTCCATTCTTGTTTTCAAAATGATATAGGAAGTTCTATAAATGTGTACAAATGTGTCTGTCTACGATTTTAACTGAACACATCTGATGAAAATTCTTTAGGATGCATATTAATTGGAACCAAATTTTGCATGTTAGAGTCTGGTATCTTTGAATTAGTATTGTTATCTTTAATGATATAAAACACACATTTTTAATTTAATTTCCTCTAAGAGCACGGTCACGGTTATAGCAGAGTTGATCAAACCAATAATATTTGTTATAATGTCTCTACCATGTGTTATATTAAAGATATATCTATGTTAAACAGTTGACACTTTAGTGGTTAACGCGTCGAGGATTGCTGAACGCATCAGTTTACACCTCGACAGGGGTATCCAGTTGTTTTCGTGAGCAAGAAACACATGGCTTATTTCCTGTTGGCTCCAGGAACTGATTCGAGTGTGTTTCAATAAGCATACGCTTATAACTTCCATCACAATCAAATACATGTATAATAAAATAAATTCGTATAAACTAGATAAAATACTGCAAATACAAAAACAAACCAACAATATACTATTTGAAAGTTTGGGTTCTTTGTGATGCCATGATTATAATTTTTATACATTTATTTCCTTAATTTGTGACTATTACACATTGATAAAAGGGCACTATATAAAATCTTTACATGTAATATATTTTCTAAATCACAGTCGAAGAAGACTTGCCACAAAACAAAAACCAGATCGCAATGATGATACTCCTGAACAAGATCCAGAATATACTGTACTAGACATCACAGAGGCTAAATCTAATCCGTACTCAGCACTAAGTAAGATCTCAAACAGATATGCCAGGGACAAAATTGATTCAATGAATATTGATGCAACTTACTTAACGCCATGTGCCTTTACAAATCCGGATGTTTCTAACATATATATTAGTATTGATGCTTAAGATATTCTTGGAAGATTGAAATGCAAATATCTATTGAATATATTTAATGTGTCAAATACTCCGTAGCACATTGTTAGTTACGCTGAACTTTGTAAATATCTGAAATGTACATTGATAGAAGGATAATTATTTTTTGATAGTAAATGTGAACTAATTAAAATATACATATTGAGAAAAGCAGTGATACAAGTGACAGACTTCTTTCTAAAATCAAAGGGCTGCAAGCTCTGTAGTATTTTCTGATCTTTGCAATTTAAATCGTACTGAATATCTGTATGTATTTTCCTTTATATGTTTATTTTTATATACTATAATTCATCTTGCATGGCACCAAGATGCAGCGACTGCGTTTAGATCTTTTTACTATAATAGTTTGAGTTTGATACATACGGAATTTTTCATGACTAGAGTTGCATCGTTCATTTTTTTATGACAGCCGCGCTTTATCCTTGTATGTCGATGCTACTTCTTAAAATAATATATATAAAAAATTGTTGCCTCGACTGGGATTTGAACGTCAGACCTCTCACACCCTAAAGGAGCGCAATACCCCTGCACCACGGGGAAGTTATACGAGGAAAGCCTGAATAAAATTAAATAATTCTAAATTTAAAAATTCCATTGAGGGTTTGTAATCCTTATTAATTTCTAGGTATTTTGTTCATGATAAACCTATTGTTTAAAACTGATGTAAGTAATTTAGAGAAAAACTTCTCGCCAAAACAGCTCGATTTATTTGTGTAATACGGTAATCGACATCGTTAAAAATGGCATTTTGTTGATTTGGATTAAATTTTCGGGTGTAGAAATTGATTATCGATCGTCGACTCCCCTAAATTTGTCCCTGTCCTAAAGTCAACATAACATCCTTACTTTATTTTTCAGAAAGTCTAAATACCAACCGTCTATTTAGGAGGAGTTTAATTCCGATCACATTAATCCGAAGCTTTACGGAAATAGTCGAGCAATTTTAATTGATTAAAATGATATTATCCGCGTAATTTGTGGTTGTGCATTTATTATTATTTATCTATAAGCCAACGCTACTTTTAAACTTTGAATGCGTTGTAATGTGTTGGATACTTGTAACAAAATCAAAATATTTCCTTCTTTTACAACGCTAGTTTTAAGCTGTTTTGAGCACTACTTGTTGTTAGGTTTGTCGTGAAGCGCTGTACCTGACATTGAATATAAGAATAGTATTTCCTGACCTGCGATCAGAAAATACAAAAAGTATGTTATTACTTTTGGCAAGAAGAAATTAGAATGCCAGGATAAAGATGCGTGTAAAATATCTAGATTTTTCTAAAGAGAAATAAAATATCACAGATTTGTGTAAATCATCTTCTTTTAAATTTTGTATTTACATTGATTCATAAAAAGTAACAAAAAGCCAACAATTGTCAAAATGTAAACGTATTACGCAACATAGTATTTTTACTGTAGACAATATTTCAAAGTCACTTGATATACCTGCACACATTCAGCAGTTGAATAAATAAAAATGTACGATTAGATCTCAAAAAGTAAAGAAATAAAAGATATAATGAAAAATTTGTATTAACATTGATTCATAGAAAGTAACAAATAGCCAACAATTGTAAAAATGTAAACGTATTACGCAACATAGTATTTTTACTGCAGACGATATTTCAAAGTCACTTGATATACCTGCACACATTCAGCAGTTGAATAAATAAAAATATACGATTAGATCTCAAAAAGTAAAGAAATAAAAGATATAATGCCGGATTTTTTATTGGTACTAAATAAATATTTTCGAAGCGAAAACTTATGTATTATCTTAATAACATATTAAAATCAGGTGTTTATCCTAAATAATGGTGAAAGGGGATTATCGTCCCAATACATACATACCAAAGTTGATCATAATAATCCCTTAAATTTAAATTGATTAAAACCATATCCTAATTAATGCTACGCATTAGGATCTGACGGTGACCATAGGAGGTCTCATTCTCGTGACCTTTCTATCAGCCAATCATTGGCTAGTTTTAACAATTTTGAAAATGCGATGTGGTTTCTAATTTTAACCGCTATTACACGAATACTTAGTAGATAATTTTCATAATTTCGAGAACGAACACACATTATAGACATATAGCCGGCAGGTGAACTGGCAAGGCAATCTTGCCCATTATGCCCCGGTCACATATTCACGGATAATGCCATGGAAGAGCTACGGTCTAATCGTCCACCGATTACTACGAAAATGTGAAATTCCGTAGTCCGCTACGGTTCCAGTACGGACACACAACGGTATGAGTACGGAATCCGACGGATTCACTACGGTTACACTACGGTCTGCTACGGTATAAGCACGATTAGTACGAATAAGTACGGTCTGATACGGCGAAGAACGAATTGATACGGAGAAGAACGAATTGCCACGGATCTATACGGACCTAAAACATCCGTACACAACCTCTTGCATGCTCATTTTCAAAATGCCTCACAAGAAAAGAACACATAGAAAACGAATTGCAAAGTTCAATGATTTTGGCGGAGAGGATTCGGCCTAATCGCGTCCGACCCCCGAGACACATCTTGTCCGATTAAAGTGAATTTCTTGAAGGACGCTAGATCCTTAACAAGTTCGGACATGATAACCTCATACTTAACATGAAGCGGTCTTCGTAAAAGCCCTTCTCTAGTCCGCCATCTCGTCTGTCTTCTCTTACCTGATAAGATATGGAGTAGTCATCATTAATGAAAAATGTGAGTCAATACTGCTTCTCTTTTAATTTTTGTTCATGATACAATTACATTAATTATCGTGAATGTTTATGTATTAAAAAAATGTAAAAAAGCATCTTATTATCACTCAAGGGCCAGTGTCCGAGGCTTATGAGACACTTCGTTTTATGTACATATTTACTCCAAATTCACGATCCAATGTTTGTAAAATATGTAACATTAAATGTTATTCTATTACTTATGAATTCTAGTATGATATTAATATATTTTGACCTCTATGTTTGTCATCAAGTAGCTCGACCACTGCCTCCGCATATTCTGAGCCAGTTCAAAATAAAGTTGCAGCCAGTAAATGGCAATTATCATTTATTGAATGTTCTCACAAATATGTCTGTTTTTATCAAGAAGATAGTATTTTTACCCTGATACTTAATTCATCCGTACTAAACAGTGGTGGACCGTTCCATTCCGTACCGTTTCGTGTTGCAACGCAATAAACCGTAAAAGACCGTGCTAATCCCTGCCTCTCCGTAGTACAACGTATTACGATCGTGGCTTTCCGTGACAATGCCGTATTTATCCGTATTAAAACCGTAGCTTATACGTAGGGTAACCGTACAAATACGAAGTTCTCCGTACCAAACCTTGGAAATCCTTGACAAGTTAGTGGACTACGAATCTGTACGGACTAGTACGGTTTTCGTACGGACTAGTACGCATCAGTACGGTTTAATACGGACTAGCAGGGATACGCTACGGTTGATTTTTCCGTAGCAAATTTTTTTGCATGTTCAAATATTGTCAAGGATCGCTACGGATATACAAGGACTACTACGAATGATTACGGTTACAATACGGAGAGCTACTGACCAGTACGGGTAGCTACGGACGATGCCGGAATTCATACGTGGCTCTTCCGTGGGCGTTTTCCGTGAATATGTGACGGGGGTATTAAATATCTAGTATATTATTATTAGTTTATTTCACGAACGGCGATATTTAGATGATTCGTCTACTGCGTGCCTGTGAAGGACGTTTTGATTGCATGGCAAATAATAGCTTTCTCAAGAAATCGGAATCAAAATGAAGGCGAAACAAATACGGTGGCAATCAAATCTACATGCAAGAAATAACTTACTAGAGTAAAAAGATCTGGGGCCCGTCTTATCAACGATCGTACGATTTTGGAAATCTTAGCGTACGAGTTTGATCTACGATTGTCGTACGCTCGATCGTAAGACTGTCTTATCAACGCGGTCGTACGTTCAACCTAAAATCTTACAATTTTCATAAGCGTACGATTCTTACGCCTGCGCACTTACACGTACTCTTCAAAAAAAGAGGTAACGCGCATTTTAATGTCAAACTTGAAATACGACGTCTGCTACAATTCAGCGATGTCTGACAAGGCAAGACCTTAGTTAGAATTTGGGAAATAACTTCGGTAAATTGTATCGCAAATATCTTTATACCCCGACAAAAATGGCATATAGTTTTACCCTGTTCCGTCATTTTGTCATTCCGTCATCATCAGTTCCGTTCATTATCTTGGGAACACATTCAACTCTAATTTGATATAATTATGGATATATCATAGGAAAATGCAGGTCATGGTCTGGTTACATATGACAGATTTATGTCCCTTGAAGAAATTTTCCGTTTCCGTTCATTATCTCCACAAAAGTTGTACACATTCAACTCAAAATTGACAAGTCATATAAATTTGTGATTGGAATACGTAGATCAAATTCAATTTGGTCATGATTCGATGAGTTTTGGAAGAGTTATGCCCCTTAGAATGATTACAACAATTTAATTATGTTTTAATGAACAAAAGCCCAAGAGGGATTCAAACCTGGGATTTGGGACTCACAAATCCTATACTTAAAAGATAGAGAAAATAAGAATCCCCATAGAAAGCTCAACACGGCAAATTTTGAAAGTGTTGCAGGCTCGGGGGGATCACTTTGTTTCCAGAATTTTGATTGAGCCTGTTCATGGACGGTACTGTCAAGTGCAAACTACCGTCCACGCACTCTAGCACCGGCTTTAGCAGAATTCAACATTAAACATGAACTTGTAAAATTTTGAATTTTGAAACATCCGCAGATGTGTTCATATGGCGGTTATCATGGAACCTTCAATGTGAAAATACATTCCACGAAAAGCGGCACATGGCCCCCAATTAAAAAAAGCGTGTGCCTAAACGAGAAAACAATGGGCGGAACTAAATAAAATAGAATTTTGAAAGGGGATCAGAGGTTATAAAGCCTGCATATCACAGACAGGACGTAAAAAGACAAATTTAAAAAGCAGGCCACATATCCTTAGGGTGATTTAACAGTATTCAAGTGAGGAATAATGGAACCACCCAACAAGAAAATAGCCGAATAGAAAGAACTTACCACAAGCACAACAATAATGTGGTGCTGAACGATCTTTAAGGATCGGAATTATAACCTCTCTTATTGAATGTTCGGGGCGACCTAAACCACCTAGCTTTAGTTATAAATAACCAAACATCTTTACAAACAATTTCGCAAAACAATTGCCAAACGCAGGGTTTTGCACCGTGTGGCGGCTGTTAAAAGGATTCCGTACATTTAATCAATGATGATATATTTTCGATCCCTCAAGATCGTTCAGCACGACATTGATGTTTTATATACATTTGAGGTGGTATTTTTTCAACTTGGGTGATTCCAGTATTCTTACTTGAATACTGTATAATAACCCTTAGGATATGTTGCCTGCTTTTAAATTTGTCTTTTGACGTCTTGTCTGTGATATGCAGGCTTGGGCTTGCAGGCCCAGGTCCGCTTGTGCTCCTTGCCACTGGTTCTTGTTGCTGGGTCATGTGGGGGTTGCTCAATTTTCAACACTTAATAGTGTTGTGTCAAGCGTAACAAAGTTTTGTGTCAGAGATTCAAGATCAACCTCTGATGCTATTTTATTCTGCATGCCTTAAATCATGAAGTTTTATGAACGGAATAAAAACCCTACCGTATTTCCACTGAATAATAGGTAAAACAGAATCCCTAAAGAAAGTCCAACAAAACACAATTGAAAAAGTTGCAGACTCGGTTTGATTGAGCCTGTTCATGGACGGTACGGGAAAGTGCAAGTTACCGTCCACGCCCCCTAGCACCGGCTTAAGCAGAATTCAACATTTAACACGAAAATGGTGAAATTTTGAATTTAGAAACATCAAATGTGTTCATATGGCGATTATCATAAGACACGGTACTAGGAAGTACATTGTGAATATATCTTTATTTTCATCTAAAGTAATTTTGTAAAAATTAATGCTTATATGAATATGACTTAAGTTTTGGATTAGAGAAAGGAGAGTCATTTTCATTCTTTATCACTATCTGTGATTTATTTTACCTTTAAATAGAATTTAAAAATGTATTGATCTTAACAAACTGTCGACTAGTCCAAGCAGTGGCCGTGGACTTTTACTTAAATATGGGTTACTTTTTGAAGAGGATATACGTGTGCTTTAACCAGTCAGCTTGTAACACAACGTACACAGCAGTTAAATGCGACGACGGCAGCAACACTACTATATACATGTGGTGGTGTTGGTAATATTCATTCCGAATCAAGCAGTAAAATATTGTAGTATCCGTACCCCACCCACTGTTTTTTTCATTACGTTGTTTTTTTTTCAGGTTTCAGAGTATTCATATATTATAAATAGGTAAATAAGGTATTGCATATCAGGTAGATGGTTACCTTTCATCTGTCTGGACATTTAAAATATTTGACACTTATTGTTCTGCGGCATATTTTCAGTAAATATTTTTACCCTAAGTCAATATTGTATTTACAGCGGCAATGTTGTTCCGGTCTCGTTTTTTCTCATCTGACGTTATTTGTTTGTGAGCGCTATTTTTATCTTTTAAGTTATTCACCCGCCAAATTTAAATTGATAAATTTATTCAAAGATAATTATAGACATTCTTGTTAGGCAACATTATGATAAATTATCCATTTAATAATTTCACGGCGTCTCAACGCCGTGATATTGTGATGGGTCCAAGTTTCGGTAGCATGGGCAAAAGTCACGTGACAAAATGCCTTTCGATTTCTACAGCCGACATTTTATTGTTTTTACGCAATCATTGTACAGTCCATTTCCGTGAAAAGTTACATAGAAACAGTTTTTTTTCAAAACCATATAGAATCTAAACAGTATTTTTATCAACACACAAAATATCAGCATTTTATATTAACACATTTCCGGACATCCTTACGACATGCTTGAGAAACTCGCCTTGAATGGATTATGTATGGTGGCTGATTAACGCCATCAAAATATTTTCGCGTCTTCGCCTCAAAATGCGAAAATGCGAAAACACGAAGGGACGACATATTTTGACTTATGTGTTCTCATGTCGGATCTATGTCTCTCTCGGAGTGAAACTTTTCACGTGTAAAATGTCTTTAAACACTACATTCCTAAGTTTCTTTTTTTTTTTTTTTTATATTTGCAATTAAGAACTGAAATTGTCTTCTTTTTTTAGCTCACCAGAGCAGAAGGCTCAGGGTGAGCTATTAGTAACAAAGGGGGATACTCCGGCGTCCGTCGTCCGTCGTCATGCGTCAACAATCATCTTCTTCTCTGAAACTGCTGGGCAGATTTAACTAAAATTTGGTCTGTAGCATCCTTGTGATGGTCAAACTTAAATTTGCTCATGTCATTTCAATTGGCCCCTTTTAGGGTTCAGCAGAGCTAAAAATAGAAAAACCTTTAAACATCTTCTACTACAGAACTAATGGATGAATGATCACCAAACTTTGTCTGTAGCATCCTTAGGTAGTCTTTTATCAAGTTTGCTCATATTAATTTGATTGGCCCCTTGTAGGGGCTGATATAGCTAAAAATAGAAGTACCTTTTAACGTATTCTTCTACAGAACTAATTGATGGATGATCACCAAACTTTGTCTGTAGCATCCTTAGGTATTCTTTTATCAAGTTTGCTCATATTAATTTGATTGGCCCCTTTTAGGGGTCACAAGGGCTTAAAATAGAAAACCTTTAGACATTTTCTTCTACAGAACCAATTGATGGATGATAACCAAACTTTGTCTGTAGCATTCTTGGGTAGTCTTTAATCAAGTTTGCTCATATTAATTTGATTGGCCCCTTGTAGGGGCCGCATAGCTTAAAATAGAAATACCTTTAAATGTCTTCTACAGAACTAATAGATGGATGATCACAAAACTTTGTCAGTACCATTCTTGGGTAGTCTTTTATCAAGTTTGCTCGTATTTATTTGATTGGCCTTTTTTAGGGGTCTCTAGGGCTAAAAATAGAAAAACCTTTAGACATCTTTTTCTACAGAACTAATGGATGGATGATTACCAAACTTTGTCTGTAGCAATTTTGGGTAGTCTTTTATCAAGTTTGCTTATATTATTTTGTTTGGCCCCTTTTAAGGGCCGCTATAGCTTAAAATAGAAATACTTTTAAATGCTTTTTCTACAGAACTAATTGATGGATGATCACCAAATTTTGTCTGTAGCATTCTTAAGTAGTCTTTTATCAAGTTTGCTCATATTAATTTGATTGGTCCCTTTTAGGGGCCGCTAAAGCTAAAAATAGAAATACTTTTAAATGCTTTTTCTACAGAACTAATTGATGGATGATCACCAAATTTTTTCTGTAGCATTCTTTGGTAGTCTTTTATCAAGTTTGCTCATCTTAATTTGATTGGCCCCTTTTAGTGGTCTCTAGGGCTAAAAATAGAAAAACCATTAGACATCTTCATCTGCAGAGCTAATTGATAGATGATCATTAAACTTTGTCAGTAGCATTCTTAGGTAGTCTTTAATCAAGTTTGCTCATATTAATTTGATTGGTCCTGTTATAGCTAAAGCATAAATGCACTAGCATTTCTTTAAATTAAAGTTTAAAGATATTCTAAGCTCTAATTTTAATATAAATTTTTTTATTGACAATGGATACACAGTCTCCTAATAAATATAAATATGAAATATACGTGTTTTGACTTCACACAAAGTAGATATGTTATGTTTTAAACTCTTAACACTTTTCGTGGTCACAGTATAAATATAATGATAGTGTCATTACAAAAACTTTTTTTTCTTTTTTTTTATAGAAAAGACCATCTTTACATTGCCTGTCATAATATATGCAGTTTCCTGTACATAGTATATTCATTCTTTTATCATGACCTGTTTATGATGTGTAAATATATTTTAGCTCTGGAATTCGGACTATTGCATCATTGTAAGGTCAGTGGTAGGTCATTAACCAGGAAATAAATATGCCTAAAGAAACATAAAATTTGTTTCTCCTGTACTTTACTATCAAAGATGAGTTTATCTGCTCAATTCTCTTATTGAATTTTGTAAAAAATTGTAATTTTTTCATTTTTCTTGTTGAATTAACAAGGGACAAGGGGTTTAATTTCTGTTCCTGAATTGAATTTTGGTATGAACTGGCTTACTTTTGATATATTTGATATCGCTTTACCTACTTTTTTTGTCTTTTATGTACAGACTTGAAATTTGGACTATGGGTGTAATTTGTGTAATTTTTGATGTTGAATTCAATTTTGATACCAGCTGACCTACTTTAGGTATTACTGACATCATTTGACCTACTGTCTTGTATTTTGACATTCAGATTTTAAATATTGACCAGGTTTGTAAATTCTAATGCCGAAATGAATTTTGATATCAACTGACCTATTTTGATTTTTTTGATATAGTTTGACTTTCATTCTTGTGTTCTTGACATACAGACTTGAAATTTGGACTAGGGGTTTAATTTCTGATGTTGAATTGAATTTTGATATTAACTTGCCTACTTTTCATATTTTTTACAATGTTTGACCTATTGTCTTTTCTTGAGGTACAGTTATGTTACCATACAAAATGTATAAAAAAATTTGTCCCAAACTGTGAACTTCAAACATCTTCACCTTACATGTTTTGCATGTGACATTTTGTGCTTCATTCAAAAAAAGTTTTTAAAAAAATTGTCCAATCAAGATTAATCCTGCTCTAGTGGTCAGTTGTTCTGCATTTATTCTACATAGTCTCATAGGAACACACTTGCAACATACATATTTTAACAAATCCTTTCCAAAATATTAGGGCAAAATATTACAATTTTTAAAGTGAATAATGAAATGATGGGTTAGATGAGTCATCTAGGGCCATCTTAGTGGTCCTCTTGTTTATTATGAAGAAAAAAGCTAAAACAATCAGTGTTGTGAAAGTATATTACTAAAGGGGCAAGTTAAAGTTGATCGAGCTGAACTGCCGAAAGAGCGGGACTTGCCTTTCAGCAAGTTCTTTTGAAAAATAATTTCCAACACTGAAAAGCAGTTGTTTCTGGTGACCGACTCGGGCCATCATGGCCCTCTTGTTTAATAATTTCATTTTTCTTGCGCAATTCTATAAAATGAGACTTGGTTTTTCTATATGCGCTTCACAATTAACATTCACCATACCAGGTTGTAAAATAACTTAATTTGGTCCTTAAATCAGTTTTTACCACAACATCAAACTTCATTCAGAATTCATGTCACGTTATTGTGAGCAAAATTATGAGTTTTCTTTAGATATGAGCAAGAAAATGTTAATTACCCCCCGCCGAAAAGACGGATATAGAATTAGTCTCCATCCGTCCGTCCGTCTGTCCTTCCGTCCGTCACTCTACATTTTTGTCCGGAGCATATCTCAAAAAGTATCAATTTGCAACTTCATAGGTGGAGGTATCAACTTGAAACTTCATTTGTGGATAAATCATATTTAAGAAAAGTGCAGTGCACAAGAATGATAACTCTACGCTGCATATTTTTTCACTGTTGCCCTTTGTTATTCTTCAAACTCAATTTTTGTCCACAGCATAACTCAAAAAGCCTTAGAGATATCAACAAGAAACTTAATGTGGATAGATCTCACTCAGGAGGTGTGCAATGCAAGAGTGATAACTGTACCATTTCTAAATTTTGAGTAATTGCTCTTTGTTATTTTTCATACTTAATTTTGTCACCCGAGTGGAGCATACATTAACTTTTTTTAACTTTAATTTTGTCCAGGGTATAACTACAAAAGCCTTTGAGATATCTACATGAACCTTCAAAGGTGGACAGATCTCACTCAGGAGATATGCAGTGCAAAAGAGTACCCTTCATAATTTTTAGTTATTGCCCTTTGTTATTTTTCATACTAATTTTTTCACCTCAGTGGAGCATATCTCTGAAAAAGTCTTTGAAATGTCAACATGAAACTTCATAGGTGGATAGATCTTTTTGAGGAGGAATGTTGTGCGCAAGAATGATAACTCTACCCTTTATAAAGTTTGAGTTATTGCCATTTGTACTTTTTGTCCGGAGCTTATCTAAAAAAAATGTTAGAGGTAACAACTTGAAACTTCATAGGTGGATAGATCTTATTGGGGAGCATTGCAGCACACTAGAATGATAACATACCGTGCATTGTTTTTTTCAGTTATTGCACTTTGTTATTTTTCATACTTTATTTTTGTCCAGGGTATAACTACAAAAGCTTTTGAGATTTCAACATGAAACTTCATAGGTGGATAGATCTTACTCAGGAGGTATGCAGTACAAAAGAGTAATTACTCTACCCTTCATAATTTTTGAGTTATTGCCCTTTGTTATTTTCCATACTAAATTTTTCACCTGAGTGGAGCATATCTCTGAAAAAGTCTTTGAAATGTCAACATGAAACTTTATAGGTGGATATATCTTATTGGGGAGGAATGTTGTGCGCAAGAATAATGACCTTTATTTTTTGTTAGTTATTGCTATTTGTTATTTTTCATACTTTTTGTCCGGAGCTTATCTCAATTATTATTAATAGAGCCTTGATTTTAAACTAAATGTGTCTGTATTTCTTACCATCCTTTACTGGTTTCAGATTATCATTATTGTTTAATAGGTTTACTTAATTAATGTTGTTCATTATGTCTTATATATATTTGATTATGTTTTATCGGATTTATGTAAAGCACTCTTGAACATTTATTATTTATGAAAAGAGTGCTATAGAAATGTGGTATATAATAATAATAATAATAATAATAATAATAATAATAATAATAATAATCTCAAAAAGGTGTTAGAGGTATCAACTTGAAACTTATTAGGTGGATAGATCTCATTGAGGAGGAGTGCAGCACACAAGACATTTAACCTACCGTGCATTATTTTTCAGTTATTGCTCTTTGTTATTTTTCATACTTAAGAGCATAACTACAAAGGCCTTTGAGATATCAACATGAACCTTCATAGGTGGATAAATCTCACTCGAGAGGTATGCAGTACACAAGAGTGATAATTATTCTGCTCTACTACATATAAACATGGCTCTTGTAACAAATTACATGATTATGATATTTTTAAACCTTCTGAACAAGTTAACATGTCAATTCAAAACAATGCTATTTGGAGATACCTTATCAATATATTTAACTGTTTTTTTGTTGTTTTTTTGTGTGGGGGTTGGTTTTTTTTGTTTGTTTTTTTTTTGTTTTTTTTGCCGTGACAATCATATTGCTGAATTTCCCAGCAATTTTTTACTTGTTATTCATTATATACGAGTTTGTATGAATTTGTCGCAACGAAACACAGTTGTAAGCCTGACATAGTTGGAGACCCTTTGGCGCCTCTTCCAACAATGTTGGAACGTCCAACAGCGTACGTTGGGATGTTGGATTGTTGGAAATTGTGGAGGCTTTATATAAACGTGGTCGGCCATTTTGGGGCACTTCCACATTAACAACTTTTAAGAGCGCCACATTCTTTAGTATCTTTGATTTTTTTACAAAATTTAATTAAATCTGGATCCTTATTTCTTCGGAAACACAAGTAAAGGTAGATAACATTTTTAATGCATCTGGTGCTCATTTATTAATTTTAAAGATTAGGTCCTCCTGGGCTCCTTGCCGCTGGCGCTTGTTGCTGGGTCGGGTGGGGGCTGCGTTCATTGAATGCCGCCTTTTCTTGTCGATCTTGTTTATCATATTTGAGTTTTGTAGGCACTTGATATAATAGTAAGATAGATTTTTTTTAAATGTCTTCAGTTCAGAATTTTCTATAAATTTAAATAGACTTAAAGATATTCTACTTAAGCCTGTTGTAGATTCTTTATTATAAATTTCTGCTTAATAGTTATAAGTGTTGGTCGCACATAGCCCCCACGCGGAATTTTGTCAACGTGTATTCCTTTTAGCTTCGTTTTTTTTAACGATTTGCCATAACTGAACGTGTTATTCCTTTATGACATTCAGTGAATCTACTTCAGAACATTTGCTTCAATATTGTTAAGGCATCTTTAAAATAAATTTTAAAATTGTCAGAGCAACTTATTTATTGTCCAGTCATAATTAATTTTTTAATCTTTAGTTTGTTGAATAAAGAGAAATAAGAATCCCTAAAGAAAGCCCAACACGACAAAATTGAAAATGTTGCAGGCTCGGTTTGATTGAGCCTGTTCATGGACAGTACTGTCAAGTGCAAACAACTGTCCACGCCCTCTAGCACCGGCTTAAGCAGAATTCAACATTTAACATGAACTGGTAAAATTTAAAATTTTGAAACATCCGCAGATGTTTTCATATGGCGGTTATCATGGAACCTTCAATGTGACACGTTAATGCCATTCCATTAAAAGCGGCATATGGTCCCCAAGTAAAAAAAATGCATGTGCCCTTAACGAGAAAAAATGGGCGGAACTAAATAAAATGGAATTTTGAAAGGGGATCTGAGGTTATGAAGCCTGCATATCACAGATATGACGTCAAAAGACAAATTTAAGAAGCAGGCCACATATCCTAAGGGCGATTCAACAGTATTGTGGAAGTCACACCCCTCCCCCCTTTTATCTTGAGAATGCTGTAGACCGGGAAGGCATTGCAGCTGCGCACTGGAAAGCTTGCAAACGTGCATATATTTTTTTAAACGTCATCGCCGTCTGTTAGCTAGCCAAGTAGCCCCCACCTCCTACATCTTAACAGCTAGCAAAGCAAGATACCTCACAGCGCTATCAAGTGGCCCCGGCTGGAGTACTCCGGCTCGTAACATAATTTTGTGGTGGCAGCAGTGGGATCCTTTGAAGAAGAGACTGGACCAAAAGTGACATCTGAACCTTGGAGCCATGACACCAGTCAGTAGATGGCAGAAAAACGAAGGGGTGTCACAGCAGTCAGAGGTAGAAAGTGAGTTTGAAGATGAGGGAGGAAGAGATGATAATAGCAGCCTAAGGGGAGCAGTGAAGTCTATACATAGATAAACCTCTCCTGATTCAACCGACTTTAGCAGAAATGAGGGGCAACGTACAGATGGTGGCAGGATACCTTATGATCAGGGCTCCCAGGCAGACGAAAGTGAGCTCGGGGCTGAGACAGACTACAGTGATCACGAGGAAGAAGCAGACGACAGTGACCAGCATGTAGACAATGACAGTAAAAGCGAAGTTATATTTTCAACAGAACCAGAAGGTGCAGAGACACAGAACCCTGTAAGTGACAGGGACGATGAGCCCCTTAAGAAAATAAGCTGTATGTTGCAGGGCCAAGCTGAAGAACAGGAACATATTTTAAACTTGTTCTTGTCTTATATGACCGATGTTCTTGAAAATTTCAGGTTACACGTGCAAATAACAGTGAACTCCATGAAGGGATATATACGGAAGAGATTTCACGGGGTAGGGCTGAAAAGACAAACTCCAGAACAGACATCCCGAGGGTAGACCCGACACAGATGTGAGGCACCCAACTCACAAACAGAGATCATCACATAAAAGAGATTCGACAGCAGGACGCCGAGCTGGCAACTTCAATGGCAGGACGGAAGACAATCACGAAATTCAAAGAGACCACCGACTTTCATATGGAGCAAGCAGGTCAGAAACTGACAGAGAAGGCGACATGGAAGCAACGCCGGGCCAGGGAAGGTGTAACAGGAGAAATATAGGTTATGCACGGACACATAAATATGGCACGTGCACTGACAGACAAACCAAAGGGTACAAAGCGAAGGCACAGGGAAACGGCATGGATGGGCATCGTCTTGATAAGGACATAGTAGAGAGTGGCGAGGGACGTGGGTCAAGGACCGCCGCCTTACATGATACCTGGAGAGGGGACGAAAACAGAAATAACCATAGAGAATACGTATCAGATGAGCAACAGGACAGTACCCCATTAGTGCATGACATATCAATATCGCCATACACGAGAAATTATCATACAGAAACATGTGATGACAACACAAACAGATGGACGTACCACAGGGCCGGCCAAATGGAGGGCAGGACAGATACCACAACGCCTCTACGTGATAGGAGCAGATCGCCCCATACAAGAAACAACACTGAACTAGACCTTGACAGACACCAGTACAGGCAGCGTGGGGAAAGTGGAGGAACACGTGCATCAAGAGAAAGCACGAGAAGACAATATAGTAGTTCGACTGACAGAAACAGGGAGCATGCAAGACGTGATCAAGACTTATTTCAATATGAGCGACCACCCGCGGACGGTAACAATTATATGAGGAACAGCTTAACGCTTGAGTATGGTAGGGACTCTAGAGGTACCCAACAGAAAATACCGACACATTGCGAACGTAGTATAGGGGACGGTTTGGACTTTAATCATGCAAAGGGTTATAGACTTTCTACAGGTGAAGTGCGAAAAGCACCTAAAGCTAAACGTAAACCCTGGTGATGTATGGTATCTAGCATTTGAAGATATGATTTTCTTGCAGACCCATATACTACAGAACCATAATCTAATTTTGATCGGATAAGACTTCTGTATAAATTCAGTAATGTGGAAGAATTTGATCCCCAATTTGTACTTGATAAAACCTTAAGTAAATTTAAAGCTTTTAGGCATTTAGTTTTCAAATGTTTAATATGCGGTATCAAAGAAAGTTTTTTATCAAATATAATTTCTAGAAACTTTGCTTCATCAACAACTGGAATTTTAGAACCAGATATGTAAAGTTCAGGGTCATTATGTTGTTTTCGCAATCGGCAGAAATGAACACATTGAGTTTTTGACTTTGAAAATTTAAACCCATTTTCTATTGCCCACTTATAAGAAAATCGTCTACATATAGAGAACAATCTATGCCTGGTGTAAGAAGGAAGCATACTTTCTGTTACACTTTTTGGCCTTAAAATAAACAATATTGCTAGCGCTCTTACACCAGGCATAGATTGTTCTCTATATGTAGACGATTTTCTTATCTGCTATCGATCGAAAAGTATGAGAACAATTGAACGGCAACTTCAACAAAATTTAGATAAAATTCAGAAGTGGGCAATAGAAAATGGGTTTAAATTTTCAAAGTCAAAAACTCAATGTGTTCATTTCTGCCGATTGCGAAAACAACATAATGACCCTGAACTTTACATATCTGGTTCTAAAATTCCAGTTGTTATGAAGCAAAGTTTCTAGGAATTATATTTGATAAAAAACTTTCTTTTATACCGCATATTAAACATTTGAAAACTAAAATGCCTAAAAGGCTTTAAATTACTTAAGGTTTTATTAAGTACAAATTGGGGATCAAATTCTTCCACATTACTGAAACTATACAGAAGTCTTATCCGATCAAAATAGATTATGGTTCTGTAGTATATTGGGTCTGCAAGAAAAATCATATCTTCAAATGCTAGATACCATACATCAAAACCAGGGTTTACGTTTAGCTTTAGGGGCTTTCGCACTTCACCTGTTAGAAAGTCTATATGATGTCGGAAGCTGGGGAACCATCGCTTTATCTTCGTCGTAAAAAGCTATCACTTCAATATGCAACTAGAATTTCATCGAATAGGAAAAATCCAGCTAAAAATATTATTTTCAAACCAAGTTATATTGAAAAATTTGTTAACAAACCAAAGGAAATTAAACCATTAGGCCTTCGTTTAAAAGAAATGATTTAGGATAAACTTAAAATTAATGCCAGACAGTATCCTCAAAATGAACGATGAGGATGTTCCACCTTAGACTTATAATTCCCCGGAAATAAAATATTAACCTTTCAAATATAAAAAAGGCATCAAATTCACCTGAATATTTCAAAGAGAGAAGTTTTTAGGCAATTTAAGGAAGAACATGAAGATTTTATACATATTTATACGGACGGTTCAAAAGAAGGTTGCAAAGTAGGTGCGGCTGTGTTTGAAAATATTTTACATCTAGTATGAGGTTACCAGATAATGCATCAATTTTTTACTGCTTGAAGCAAAAGCTATCGATTTAGCATTGTCATTACATAGCACAGCATACCCCACGATAAATTTGTGATATTTTCTGACTCGCTTTCTGTTTTAATATCCATTAAAAATAAAAAATCTGACAATATCATGGTAAAGAAACTTCTTTTAACGATTTTCATGATATACTAAAAACAAAATATGTTAAATTATATTGGATTCCAAGCCATG